>NC_057798.1:11845402-11883698 GCF_018294505.1 Triticum aestivum
GGACCTCGAAGAAAGATAAGAGAAACATAGGTAAACTCGTGAGCACCGAGTTAATCAGAATCAACCGGCCTCCATAAGACATGAGTTTTCCTTTCCAGCAACTTAGTTTCTTCTCAAACCGATCCTCGATGCACTTCCACTCACCATTTGTTAGCTTACGATGGTGTATGGGAATACCAAGATACGTGAAAGGTAGAGCCCCAACTTCACAACCAAACAATTGTGTATATGCATCTTGTTCGTCTTTGGCTCTACCAAAGCAGAACAACTCGCTTTTATGGAAATTAATCTTCAGCCCCGACAATTGTTCAAAAAGGCATAACACTAACTTCATGTTCCTCGCTTTTGCCAAATCGTGTTCCATGAAAATGATTGTATCATCAGCGTATTGCAGGATGGACAGACCACCATCAACCAGATGAGGCACCACTCCCTCCACCTGACCTGCCTCCTTGGCCCTCCCAATCAGGATCGCTAACATATCAACCACAATATTGAACAGGATCGGCGACATAGGGTCACCCTGTCTCAGACCCTTGTGCGTTTGGAAGTAGTGACCTATGTCGTCATTAACTTTAATGCCAACACTACCTTTTTCCGTGAATGTTTCAACCTGATGTCACCAGATCTCATCAAAGCCCTTCATCCGTAAAGCCTGCTGGAGGAACGGCCATTTGACTTTATCATAAGCCTTCTCGAAATCCACTTTGAAAATAACACCATCTAGTTTTTTCGTATGAATTTCATGAAGCGTTTCATGAAGGACCACAACCCCTTCGAGGATGTTCCTATCTGGCATGAAAGCCGTTTGAGAAGGTTGTACTACTGCGTGCGCAATCTGTGTGACCCTGATCGTCCCAACCTTGGTAAAGATTTTGAAACTGACATTCAGAAGGCAGATAGGCCGAAATTGTTCAATTCTCACGGCATCTGTTTTCTTAGGCAACAAAATTATCGTTCCAAAATTAAGTTGGAAAAGCTGCAAATGTCAAGAGAACAAATCATGGAACATCGGCATCAGGTCCCCTTTGATAATATGCCAACACTTCTTGTAAAACTCAGCCGGGAAACCATCCGGCCCCGGTGCCTTGTTACACTTCATCTTGGAAATAGCCTCGAAAACCTCCTTTTCCGAGAAAGGGGCAGTTAATACATCGTTCTCCACAGCAGTAAGTTGAGGGATATCGTGAACCCTAGACTCATCCAGGGACACACACTTCTCCTCTGGTGGTCCGAACAAATGTTTGTAGTACTCAGTAATGTAGAGCTTCAAGTTGTCCTGGCCGACTATTGTACCCTCATCTTGTTCTAGCTGGAAGATTCTCTTCTTCCGGTGCTTGCCATTGGCTATCATGTGGAAGAACTGAGTGTTCGCATCCCCCTGGATAACTTTTCTCACCTTTGCCCGCAGTGCCCACTTTAATTCTTCTTCACGGAGTAACTCTTTCAGCCTCATCTCAGCCTCATGCTTGATATGAAGCTCGGTGGCTAACATAATCGTAGTTTCTGCTTTTATATCTAAGGTTTGAATAAGGGAAAGGAGTCGTTCCTTCTCCACCTTATACACTCCACCTAGATGCTTAGCCCACCCACGAAGGAAACTTCTGAGATGCCTAATCTTGTTCTGCCAGCGTTCAAGGGCATTCCTACCTCCTACATCTTTAGCCCATTCTCTGGCTACAAGATCCAAGAATCCTTCTCTTTCAAACCAAGCAAGCTCAAAAGAGAATAAATTCTTGTTGCCCGAATAGGTAGCCCCACCAGAATCGAGCAACAGAGGTGTGTGATCAGAAATCCCGCGAGATAGAGCCTGAACAGTTACAAAGGGAAACTACTATTCCCAAGCAACACTAGCCAGAACCCGATCCAACTTCTCGAAAGTTGGATTTGGCAACGCGTTAGCCCAGGTGAACTTCCTACCTGAAAGCTCAATCTCTCTCAAATCTAAGCTTTCAATAATAGTATTAAACATAAATGACCATCTCCCATCAAAATTTTCATTATTCTTTTCATCGCATCTTCTAATAATATTAAAATCACCCCCAACCAGAATTGGAAGCTGCTCAGACCCGCAGACTCTAACAAGATCAGCCAAAAAGTCAGGTTTGAACTCTGCCTGCGCTGCCCCGTACACCGCCACCAAAGCCCAGTCGAAACCATCATCTTTGGACCGCACCCTGAACTTAACAGCAAAATCCCTCATGACCACACTGCGAACTTCGAGAGAGTCACATCTAACACCAAGTAAGATTCCACCCGACCTTCCTCTCGCTGGAAGACAATGCCAGTCAAACTCAATACCCCCCGACAACGTATTGAGAAATTGAGGTGAGAAATTTGCTCTGCCCGTTTCCGACAAGGCAATAAAGTCCAATCTATGCTCAATGGATGCCTCTGCAAGGAACCTCCTTTTAGCCAAGTCCTTAAGACCTCTGCTATTCCAAAAGATTCCTCTCATATCTCATCATGAAATTTTTTAGCCGTGCGGATCCTAGCGCTCCTACGGACCGCGGACATCGGATATATTTTGCGCTTCCACTTGCGCTTAGGGCTGGTCGGGCCCACCCGGTCCAAACTGCCCGTAACCGGGGACATAACTACTTCCAAACCGACATTCTTGTCCTCCTCCTCCGGCTCTTGGAGGGGTGGTGCGAGATCATCACAAAAATTATCAGGTATTCGAACTCCCAAGGCATCAATCTCAGAATCGTTCATCGGTTTGACAGCAGCTAAGTCACGAATCATTTCTAAAGCCCTCTCGGCTTTTAGATCAAGCAAATCGTTAACAGAATTAGTAACTTCACCCTCATTACTACCAAGTGAAATTCCTAATTGGTTTGCCTTATCCACAATTTGATCATTCGAAAAATGCAAAATAGTATTGGAAGTATTTACGGACATACCAGTAGTGACCTGGACATCACGAAGCTTTGCTGCCCTCACGACACAGCGCTGCTGCATGTCGTCAACCTTCGGATAGCCCTGAAGCCGACAACTCATGCGTCGGCCCTCAGACACCTAGTCCGGGATCCCGCCAAACAGAATAACCTCCTCCCTCGAGAATTTATCCGGAGAGCGACCGCCTGTCACTCCCCGAACATCCACCCGGTCGCCATGACCAGGTGAGAGCGCCGAGTCAGCCACTGGGGAGGCAAAGGCCACCTGCCTCCGCCCCCCATCCGCTCCGGACCGCCTGTCAGGAGTGCACGTCGATGTCGCGAACGGGGTGCTCCCCTCAGGCACCGAAGGTGAAGAGGGCCTTGAGGCCGCCTGCCTCAAGCCCTCTCGCAGAGCCTGTCCAGCCGCCTGCAGTGTGGCCCGAGCAACAGGCATAGAAGGTGCGGAGGCCACCTGCCCCGGCCCCCCTACCGTAGGCCCGTCGTCTCTCCCGGTAAACTCATCGGGAAGAAGAGGAGAAGGGGTCTCCAAAGCACCCTGCCCCGAACCCCCAGATGGGATCGGACCACCCTCCTGCAACTCAGCCACATCACCGCAACCCTCCACACCCGTGTCCTCAAAGTCCAACGCAGGTAAAGAGTGCTCAAACTCCTCAAGAGACTCCACCCGCTCGCTCCAAAGTCGCGGAGGTGCAGACGCGTGACCAAAGGAACCAAATCTCAAAGTGGTCGACGGCACAGACATGTTAGGCGCCGTCCCTCCTCCTGCTGCCTTGGCAGTCGACTTCGGTCTCTTGGCCATCTCACACCCAGAATCATCGGCCGGTGTTTCCTTACCGGCCGTATCATCATCACCCTCGCTCATATCCTCGCCAGTGGCAGCCGGAGCCTCGGCAAAGAGGCTATCATCCTCAAATTCAATCTCAAGGCTGTATACCTGACCACGATAAGCCCACTTAACCACGTCCGGCACGAAGTCAATGTCCAAAATGCTGACTAATAGGCGAGAAATCCCATGAGCTCGAGTAAAGGCCATATCCACTCGCTCGGTCTTTCCCACCATGATACCCAGACTAGCAACAACCCTGGCATCCTGCAGGAGCGCGGATGGAGCTCCCGAAAAGCGCAGCCAGGCCTGGGTGAGGGGTTTACCCTGAGGATCAACCAGCTTCCACTCCTGGAACTCAAGAATGGCCTCCGTACCTGGAACCTTACACATCCCAAAGCTCAGCAACCTCTGTAAATCCTCCACAGTCGGGAACTGAACTCTGAATAAGTTGGTCTCCAGCCTGACAAGCTCCCAATGGAAGTCTCCTGGTGCCAGCTCCCGGAAGCGCTGAATAATCTGGGCCTCAGACACTTGACCTCTAGTCACTTTCACCACCCCAGTTGTCATACTGTGCACCTCTTGAGGAACCTCCCTCTCAGTCGGCGACTCAAAAAACGTGAGCTCAGAACAGAAGACACCATACGTCATAAGGCTCGGTGTCTGCTCCCGCAACCGCGGACAAGCCCCAGACTTGTGTGCAGGCTTACCACAAGTATCACATAAAATCGCCACACATTCAGCAATAAAATGTCCCTTATCACCACATCGATAACAAAGCATTCTTTCCTTTTTCCTTGCAAACTTTGCAGCCCTGTCCATCTCAGTTCTGTCAGAAGCCTCCACCGACATAGGCTGGGCCTCAACCGCATCAAGAACCTCCACAGCCGCCAGTTCCGTCACCACTTCCATAGCCTGGCAAGACAGCCCTGTCTCCTCAGTAACAGCGTCGACCACCGTCTCATCAACGGTAACATGATGTTGCCTTGGACGGTAACGACCCCCTCGGCCACCACGGCCACCACGATTGCCACAAAAACCGCCTCGGTTACGATGAGCCGGTCCAGAAGCCCCTTCGACAAAACCGCCTGTCGGCCCCAAGAAAGGCCTCTCGGCCGAACCATCGCTCTGCCAGGCACACCCCCGTCCACCACCCGTAGACGAGGATCCCCGGTGGTGTCCATCTCCATACACATTATAACCATCGTCACCCCACTGCCCACGAGGTGCCGAGTGAACATCCACATTAGCAGAGACCTGCGGCGCCTGTGCCTGCTGCAAAACCGGCGTCGTTGAGTTATTCGCCTGCCTTGCCACGAAGTGCGGCGGTCTAGCTCTTGCCTGAGTCGCCACCGGACGCTGGCCATTAGCAGCAGGAGGAGGCGGCCTTGGGGTCGGGGCACCCCGGCCCGCGACAGCCCCATGGGTCGGCACGGGCGGCCTAAATCCACCCCGCCCCGCAGCAAGCATCATCATCACCGGCGCGGTAGGCCGAACTCCAGCCGCAGCAACCCCGCGGCCAGCCGTACCGGCCATAGTGGCGCCACCCACTGGCGGTCTTTGGGCGCCGACGACCGGTGCCGCGCGGCCGGTTCCATTCCATGGACGCGGTAGGCCGAACTTCACACTACATTTCATATTATTAGTTTTTAGTTTAACCTGCAGAATTTCTTCCCACGGTGTATTTCTTTAAATTTCTTGATTTCCGAGAGTGCATACAGAGTAAGACACTAAAATCTACAAATTGTACACATAAATGATATTAATTAAGACCTAGCCAAGACATCGAGGCTGCAAACAGTTAAAATATCATAAAAAAGAAAAATAATATGGCTAAAAAAGTCACGCTCAAGCTATCGGTGGTACGCAACAAGAGGAAACAACAACAATAACAGCGGGGGAGGTTTTTCAAGATCAGTATCCCTAGAAAGGAACGATGCCCCCGCGTCATCGTTGCTGGGATTAATCATTGAAGGCCAAATCATGGGATTTCACCCCGAAGATCAATTCAAGGAAAACTCCAAGCAATGCCTCGAAGAAGGAAACCGAGTGTAAACACCATTGCTGCTAGGTACAACAAACTAAGGTCAGACCTAAGGATTCTTGATGCGAAGCTCGAGACCAGATAGTCGAGAAGCACCATCAAACAATTGTTGTTGATCTGTGGTGCCGCCTTCATTTGCCGACTTCGAACTACATCAATGGCATATAAGGAGAAAACTGTTCATGTGGACAATTCTAATACCGACATGTAGATACACGAGCATAGACGAAAAAAACCCTGATCAATCAAATTCAAACACAGACCGAATTCTGCGAGATTCACCAGAGACAAATCTCCACACACCCCACGACGAAGCTAGAAGCACCACACCATATCGTCATCCCAAGCAGTGAGTTATAGCAGATTTGGACCAGATCGTGAAGGCCATTGCCACCCTCGACTTCAACTCATGCCGGCGCTCTCACCACTTAACCTAGCCACCGCACGCTGGATGAGCCCATGTGAGGGCCATCACTCAAGCGATATGACGGCGCAAGCACTGGCATCCTGGGCAAGGTGTGCTTTGTCTGCAGTGAGGACGTCCGAGATAACACTCCCACATATCATCCAAACAAGTTCCACCTTACCGCTCTCGACCTCTTTGGACATATCATCCAAACAAGTTCCTCCTTACCGGTCTCGACCTCTTGGCTCCTGCAGTGATTTATTTCCAAGCTTAAGCTTACAATGAGTGCATTCCAAATCCTCTCAATTCTGAGATTACGTCTCATATCCCACAGCCTCTATTGATGTAATTTGAAGTGATAAAATGGTGAAGTTGAAACACTACTAATATATATACTGTTTATTCATTGAAATTCTATATGAACCAATATCTCCTTGTGAAAATTATTGTCTACAAGCAAAGAGTTATGCCAAAGTCCATTCACCATTAATATAAACATATGAAATTTGATGATTTTTTTTCTGGTGCTAGCACAACTTTGGAGCACAGTAAAAACTAACATGATCACAAATCTTGTAGCACCGGAACTGCTCTTGTCCACTCGACAGCAGTCAGCTCAGCACTGGTCCCTGTCCCGCCAACTCAAGTAAACCAGGCCAGCATGGTAGTGCGCGTAAGCGCCGGCAATGACTAGCACGTGGAACAGCTGGTGGCTATGCCCGACGAGGTCAAACATTCCTGGCATAAACCTCTCCGGCACCCTTGTGGCGTAAACCAACACGCCGGCAAGGTAGAACGCCCCCATGACCACCTCGTAACCAGTCGTGAGCACCGCCTCGGGTCGTGCATGGAACATGAGCATCTTGTGCATGATGGGCACGATGCCGGACGCGCCCATGCACGCGAATAGCGCAGCGCGCGCCCACCGCAGATCAGGTGCCTGGAAGACCGGCAGCAGCGAGACAGCCACAGCGGCCGCGCCGCAGATGGTGATGGAGCCAAGGTAGAGTGTACGGGAGAAGGGGTCACAGAGGAAGGTGTAGTAGACGACCGGGTAGAAGGAGGTGACGATAAGGCCGGTGATGCCGGCGTAGTCGAGCCGGAGCAGCACGTAGGTGGCATGCTCCGAGTGGCACGCCAGCAGATGGCAACCGCTGCTCATCAGCAGGCAGAACATGGCGCCGCACAGGTACGTGTAGAACGGCCACCGCGTGACCGGGCCGTGCTCCCCCGACCAGACGGACATGGTGAGCGCGAGGAAGATGAAGAAGCCGATCAAATGCCTGCGGGGTTTCGTTGAAGAGTACACGTGACGTGAGAAATATTTTGATCGAGTGTGACATTAGGGAAGGCTCACAGAACCTACGTCCAGACGTTGATCGTCTCGTTGTGGAGGGCGAAGGCGCTGAGGATCGCCTGCTTGACGGGCCATTCGCTGCGGTAGTGATCGAGGATGAATTCGTCGTGCTTCAAGAAGGCCGGGAGCGCGTCGTAGCAGACGAGCTCGTACCTATGCTTGCAGCTCGGCTTCGCCACGTCACTGCAGGTGGGGCTGCCTTTGTTTTTCAATGCAACAGCTTGATCGGCATGGACGCCGCCGCCGTTCCCCATGGTGGCCGCCGTCTTGGAAGCCATTCTGTCCTAGAGCCTGCCGAGAATATATGCTCTTTTGTAGTCTACTGTCGGACAACTCCAGTCCAGAGAGAATTAAGGTGGTCAACGCATCCAATTCAATCTATCTATCTATTACTCCCCCTGTATCAACATAGAAGACTTCCTTTGACACTGTCATATTATTAGAAAACTTCTTATATTTTTATATAGAGGGTACACTCCTTTAATCCGAAATTAGTTGATGCTTACTTAGCCATTTTAGTGCTTGATACATCTGTTTGAGCGCCACCAAATTATGGATGAAGTATCAAGCACTAAATTAAGTCTAGATACATTTGCTTGAGGGTCAACTGATTTCGGACGGAGAAAGTGTTATCTATCTATACCTATTTATTAATAAAGAAAGAAAGTTATTATTCCTGGTCCATCAACCAGTTTTAAAGAAAACTAGTTGAAATTTAAGGTAGTCAACTCGCAGTCCATCCTTGCCCCGGAAGCCAGCAGTTTTTTTTAATTCGCTTGCAGGATCGATCCATCCAACTCAATCTATCTATCTATTACTCCCTCTATTTCAACATATAAGACGTGTTTTTGGACACTATCATAGTGTTAGAAAATGTCTTATATTTTAATACAGAGGGTATACTCTCTTCGTCCGAAATTATTTGGCGCTCAAACGGATGTATAGCCATTTCTGTGCTAGATGCATCTTTTTGAGCATCACCTAATTATGGATGAAGTATCAAGCATTGAAATAATTCTAGAAACATTTATTTGGGTGTTAACTAATTTCGGGCGAAGAAAGTATCTATACCTATTTAATAAAGAAAGAAAGTGGTTATTCCTAGTCCATCAGCCAATATTAAAGAAAAATCCTTGCAATTTAAGCTAGTCAACTCGCAGTCGATCCTTGGCCCGGAAGCCAGCAGTTTTTTCTTGTTCGCTTGCTTCCTCCATCGTACCTTCAGCCTAGGTTCAGCCATCACCGAGTCGCCTGCCAGGGGCAGACACACCGGATCTCCTCGGACAGACCAGAAGGAGCCCAAGAGGAGGGTAACAGCCGGCTCGCTGTGTGTCTGATTGTTCGCCGTGGCGTTGGCACCTGTGCCACTGCATCGGTGCTATTACGGCATTTTCTTATTTCCTGGTGTTCAATTCATACGTATGACCGTGGTGTGATACAGGGTGTTCATTTGCTTATGCGATATGTGCTTCTTTCTCTGAAGAAATAGGTGCTTGCTCTTTGTTTTTCCGTGAGATGATCGTGTTTGTTCTGTCACTCCTACATGCACGTGCTACAACTAAGCCGTTAGATGGATGATGTGTTTCTACTACTGGCTGTTAGTATTGTATATGCAATTTAGACAACTTTGAATACCTTGAGCATGTTTGTACTACTTTTGTTTCTTTTTACTCAGCATATAAAACTTGTTTGAATTCAATCTCAAATAGTTTGCTAAAATATAGGAAAACATCAACATTTATTCAAATTAATTTCGTAATGCATCTAATGATATTGATTTTGTATCATGGATGTTGATATTTTTTCTGTAAAGTTGGTTAAACTTTATGAAGTTTGACTTTGATTTTTTTATTTGCAAGCTGAAAAGTCACCGAGGGAGTAATCATCCCCCTGTATATCGAGCGATGATAACATAAATATATGGAAATAAATTCAGATGTTTGTAAGACAATATTCTTTTTTAAAAACTTCGAGTAGGAAGACAATATTCAGGTGGGGTAAACTCCCCCCCGTTGAAAATTCAAAAAAAAGACAATATTCTTTAAAAACACCCACCATTGTTTTGTCAATGTGAAAATGTGCGGACGCCTACAATGATCTATTCCATTCAATCATAGGCCACATGCGGGAGCGTGGAATTTAGTAATCGGCCTCACGGATGCGGGTGCACAACGTGGCTCTGCCGGCCTCAAAAAATAAAGTCACCTTGTCCACACCATAAGAACTGAAAAGTAGAGACTTCTAGAGAGAAGTCAGGTGATCGGAATCGTCGTGAGTTTTCTTTTGGGAAGCAAAATTAAATATCATGGCTATTAATTATGATATGTAGTATATCAGTTGCCGTCCTTTTGGGAGGCAAAATTAAATATCATATCACTATCTTACAAAAGCAGGAACATGTAGATATAGTCAACTCACGAACGCCTAACTAACTGAACAACCTCATTATGGCGTCAAACCACTGCCATAGCCAAGGGACCTGTCAAACTAAGAACCATTAGAACCAGCAACTATAACACCGTGCCTTTTATCTTTTTTGGATGATGGGTGCCGAGCAATTAAAACATATTACAGCAATTAAATTTGATATGTAGTATCATCTGCCATCCTGTCACATCCCTAGCTGCTGGTAGTGCTCTAGGCTAGCTCATGTGTGCATCATATTTAAATTCTGAAAATTTGAACTGAGGGAATTATTGGAAGCCTCAAAACCCTAAATGAAAGAGGGGCAAAAACCCTAGAAATCTTATTCATTGCTCCAAATGGCTCTTCTAAAATGTTTGATAATTTTTGGTAAGGGTTCTGGTCCCGACCAAAATATTGAACATTTTTAAGGATTTATTTTTGGGACTTTGAATTTAAATCATAGCCATTTGAATTGGACTTATATCTACTGTTAAATAAATATAGGTCCAATAATTCTGAAATATTTTTGTGGAGCATTGTTTTAATTCTTTTAGCTCCTAAAAATATTGTCAGAAGCAAAATAAATTGAATTGGTTTCAAAACCAAATTCAAAACAAAACCTGCAAAATAGGAAAAAACTGAAATAATTAGAAAAAGGAGAGAGAGTCTTACCTGGGCCTTACCTGGCTGGCCCAGTGGACAGCCCAGCCCACTGGCCTGGTGCCAGTCGTCCTCTACCTCTGCCAGTAGGCAGAGGAGGGAGACAGCGCACGCGCGCGCCGTGGCGACACGCCACCTCCCTGCCTGCCTGCGTCCCTCGCCACCGCGACGCCTCGGGCCTTCTCTTCGGCGCCGCCCCGAACTCCTGGACCCCCTCACTCGTCCCCTTCGTCTCTCCTTCGCCTCTCCTTCTTGCACACCCGAACACCCCCGTCGCCGCCGCTCGCCATAACCACGGCCACCGGCCACCCCTAGCCTCACCGACGCCCCAGGGAGCTCTGCTTCGACCTCCTCATCCTCCCCGTCGACTCACTCGACGCCGGATGCCTCAAAACACCGTCACCGGCCTCTTCTTCATCGCCAGCCGCCGCGGATCCCCATCATCGACTCGTCGCCGTCCGGCCTTCCCCGAGCCTGCTTCGGCGTCCGCTGCAACCGCCGTGAGCCACCGAACCTTTTCCCCCTCTCCGTTCCCTCTCTGGCACGCCGTAGCCGCCTCGCCCCTTTCGCCCGACTGCGTCGCCGCCTGCACTCACCGCCGACACGACTCCGGCGACCATTTGGTCCGGGCGTCGTGTCCAACATGCTCGCTGCCTCGCGTAGCTGCTGTAGGTGCCACGAACGCGATACCACGGCCGCAGCAGCCCCGTAGCCAGAAACCACCGAACGCCGGCGCCGCCTCGAGCTCGTTTCCGGCGAGCTCCGGCCGTCCCCGCTGCTGCCGCAAGCCTCCCTGGATGCGGGCGAGTCCCAGCTCCCCGCGCGTGCACTCGGTCGGCCGTTTGGTCGCCGGAGACGCAAACCCGAGGCTCGCCACCGCGGCTGGCCTCGCCGGCGACAAGCCGCGGGTCAACTCCGGCGGGTTTGACCCGGGGTTTGACCCCCTGACGTGTGGGCCCAGGCGCCTGCTTAATTAGTATTAGGTTAATTAGTGTTAATTAATTTAGTTAATTAGGTGAGCCACTGACATGCGGGCCCCGCCCGGCTAACTAAGTTAGTTAGGGCTAACTAACCTGGTTAGTTGACTGGGTCACCGACCAGTGGACCCCACTGGTCAGGTTTGACCTGGTTGACGCCTTTGACCTGCTGGCGTCATCATGACGTCAGGCTGATGCAGTAATTGTTTTCTGGAGTTTTAAATAAATCAGAAATGATTTATTAAATTCAGAAAATAACTAAAACTTCTAAAATTCATAGAAAATTAACCGTAACTCCAAATTAAATAAATTATATATGAAAAATTATCAGAAAAATTCAAGGAATCCATCTGTACCATTTTCATGCATGTTAGAGCAACTTATCACTACTGTTTAGGGCAAATGAAGTAAATGGCATTTGAATAATCACATATGGAGCTTGAATTTGAATCTTGTATTCAAACCAACTTCATTTAATCTGTTGCTAGTTGCATTAGCCCAAAACACATTCATTTTGCCATGTCATGATCATGCATCATATTGTGCATTGCATTGATTGTGTTCCTTTCTGGGTTGCCGGTATTTGTCCCCTCCCGATAGACGTGATACCGATGATGTGATCATTGACACTGATGAAGACTCAATGTTATCTTCAGAAGTGCCAGGCAAGCAAAACCCCCTTGTTCATTCCGATAAAATCCCACTCTCTCGCTCCTGCTCTCTTTTACTGCATTAGGACAACAACGATTCATCTGTTACTTGCTGCGGTAGTTGAACCCCTTTATCCTCTGCATGACCTGTCATTGCCACAGTAAATAGATGAAACCCACTAGCATGAGTAGGAGTTGTTTGAGCCCTGATGTGCCTACTCATTCATGCTTGTTGTCATGCCTGCTACTGCTTAGAGTTGAGTCAGGTCTGATTCATCGGGGATGAATCAGAGGCGTGTGAACATGTCCCCATGTGTGTGAGCTAAGTGTGTGAACACGTTTTGGTAAAGGTAGCGGTGAGAGGCCATGTAGGAGTACATGGTGGGTTGTCTCATTGCAGCCGTCCTCAGGAACTGAGTTCTGTGTTTGTGATCCATGATCAGTTACTACCACACATTGGGCTCTGGGCGCTCCAAGCTCTCTCGACTTATTAATCAACATGATCTCTGTCCAGGAGTTGCAACTAGTTTCTGGTGTTTGTAGGTAGTGTTAGTAGTCTACCAAGTGGCACCCGGTACAGGTGGGCTTGGGACAGACTAGGCACCATGGCACGGTGTACCAAGTGGCACCCAGTTGGTGGGCTTGGGAACCCTGCACACATCGTTTGGGGCCGTAAGCGACACCCCGGTCGGATCTCCTTGCGGATGGAACCTGAATAGGCGATAAACCTGGACTAGAGACTTGTTCGGTTAGTCAGGTCGTGGCCGACTCCCTCGCCCGGCTTCCGCTTGAAGGTTGCCGAGGTACATGACGTGTACAGGGCGGTAAGTGGCGAAAGCGTGTGTGAAGAAGTACACCCCTGCAGGGTTAACATCATCTATTCGAATAGCCGGATTCCTCGGATATGGAAACATGGACCCCTTGTACAGTTCATAGACAAGTGAAAGTGGATACTCTAAAATATGCAAGATAAGCGTGAGTGCTATGGATGGCGTTCTCGTAGGGAGACGGGAGCGGATCCATAGTGGTGTATTGATATGGTGAATATGTGGACTCGTGTGCGCCACCTCAAAAGAGTTACTTGCAGTCGTAGTTCAGAATAGCCACCAAGTCAAAGCTGGCTTGCTGCAGTCAAACCCTACCATCCCCTTTGTTGATAATGATGCATATGTAGATAGTTCTGATGTAAGTCTTGCTGGGTACATTTGTACTCACGTTTGCCTATTTTATGTTTTTGCAGAGAGACTTCAGTCTCACTAGTAGTTCCACGTGGACTTCGACGTTTAGCTTGTTACCTCAGCTACGATCTTGTGCCCCGGCAGGATCTGATAGATAGTCAGGCTTCTCAGCCTTTTTCATTTGTAGATGTCTGTACTCAGACATGATAGCTTCCGCTTGTGCTTTGACTTGTATGCTCTGATTGTTGGGTCATGAGACCCATGTTTGTAATGTCTCGCTCCTCGGAGCCTATTGAATAAACTACTTGAGTCGTAGAGTCATTTTGTGATGCCATGTTGTATTGCACATATCGAGCATATTGTGTGTATGTTATTGAAATGCTTGGTATGTGTGGGATCTGACTATCTAGTTGTTTATCTTTAGTAGCCTCTCTTACCGGGAAATGTCTCCTAGTGTTACCGCTGAGCCATGGTAGCTTGCTACTGCTCTGGAACACTTAGGCTGGCCGGCATGTGTCCTTCTTCGTTCCTGTGTCTGTCCCTTCGGGGAAATGTCACGCTTTGAGTACTGGAGTCCTGTTAGCCCGCTACAGCCCGGTTTACCGGAGTCCTGCTAGCCCAGTGCTACAGCCCGGACCCACTTGCTGATGACCGACACGTTCGAAGCTGGGTCATGAATGCCTGTCCCTGTAAGTCTGTGCCACTTTGGGTTTACGACTAGTCATGTCAGCCCGGGCTCCTTATCATATGGATGCTAGCGACACTTTCATATACGTGAGCCAAAAGGCGCAAACGGTCCCGGGCAAAGGTAAGGCGACACCCGTGGGGATACCGTGCGTGAGGCCGCAAAGTGATATGAGGTGTTACCGGCTAGATCGATGTGACATCGAGTCAGGGTCCTGACAGCGTTGGTATCAGAGCTTGACTGCCTGTAGGATTACCAAGCCAAACTGGTCGAAGTTGAGTCTAGAAATTCTTTAATTATATAAGGGAATTGATTGTGGGATGGAACGTAAGGCTCTTTTTACTCCTTATGCCTCATGGCCTTCTGATCTGAGTCATCATCTTCTCTTCTACGGGGATTAAGAACTAGGCTATCTCTTCTTTCTATCAGGATCACGTGTTACTAATCCGTAGACTTATAAGATTGTTGGACTTAAGTCTCAGTTCAGTTCCTACTACTCCCGTATGTTAATTGTTGATCTCGAAACCTTGATATTGTGCTTCTGAGTGGTTATGCCAACATTTTTGTGAATGTCTCAAATCTTTTCTGAGCATTTACAGCCGTTATGCTGTCCGAGTCATTCCAGGTTTCTAAATAGTCTGATGCATTTGCAAATCCTTTCCCTCTGGTTTCGATGCTCCTTTATGCCAGCTCAATCACACTAATTGTTGAGTTGAGGTATTCTATTGCCTTGACATTATGTTGGAGTTATTATTATGGCCCTAGGTGTTTAGGGAGTCACCTAGTAATCTAGCAATGTTTTGTGATCCCAGTGTGATGATTCTGGTTTTTATTCTCGAAAGCATCCCGTGATGCTACTTAGTAATAGGTATTCTGTTCCTGGGTTCTTGAACCCGAGATTCACTCTACCTACTTCATGTTGATAGCAATTGCTAGTGCCTTTAGGATATTAGTAACCTTGTGATAGTCCTCGAAGTCCGTGGTATCTTCTTCTTCCAAATACCATGAACTATTTATGGCAGAAGTTCCTCGTTGAACTGAAATATCACAACAGGATTATTCTTGAGGAGTTCTCCATTCATAAATTGTGACTCTGCCAGTTCTACCTTTCTGCATGGGTTATCCGGAAGAAATATGTTGAACTTGGTTCGACATACTAATCTATGCATCCACAACTCAGAAAATTATATGTTCCTTTGAGTTGTTCTCTTTAGTTGCATTCTGACCCTCGTCTATCAATTGATAGTCAAGAGTATGCGTGCGTTCGTTCATCGATGCCTATGACTCTTGTGGTCTGTCAAGCCATTCTATTCCGGAATGAATAGGAGAAACAAACTCCAGTACCTCTTCCATATCCAGGATTGGGTCAAAGTAGTTGTATTCCGCAGATCAAATGCCAATCCAGCTTTTGGTTCTGTTCTACCTTGGAGTATTACCATCTTTAAATCGGGATTGTTATAGGAATTGCACACCATCCTATGAACTCCTAGTACAGTGATACTTCTTGTCGTCATTAGTCATTCCTCGGTCTTCGTGTTGTTGCAACCGGAATACCGACAAATGAATTGTGATGTGTGAAATCAATACGCCTAGCAACCCCGTTGCTGGGTAGTTAAAAGACAATAATTTTATTCTTAGTGTGTTGGTTATTGAATCATCATTCTAAGATTGATCGTGCTACCTAGCCCATTCTCCTGGTTCACTCCACGATCGATGAGTTAGGATTATTTCAAATTCTTGCTCTATTGATCATATCGTCTTGCCCTGAAAAGCAAGATTGTTCTCGAGCTTAGTAACATACCGGTGGCTCGTGATTTTCTGAATATCTTCTCAGAAGTATTACCAGGTTGTCACCTGACCGCTATGTTGAGCTCGTGATCAAGTTGGTTTCTTGTGAACCACCTTCTCTCCAAGAATCGGTGTTAGATATCCCTGAGCTAGTTGGTTAAGCTAAACAACAACTTGGAGAGTTGGAAGATAAAAGCTTGCCTGACTTAGTTCGTTCCAAAAGGATATTCTTGTGTAGTGTGTGTTGAAGAAAGATGATATCTTCATCGATTGGTCCCTGTGATCAGTTGCTGGACCTATCGTCTTATCAATCCTTTGATTTGAATGTGGGCTATCGTCAAGTCAAGTCAGAACCAATGATGCTCGTAATGTTGTCTTCCTCGTGGTTGATCCCTCGAGCATACACCATTATATCTTTTGGGTCTGACCAATGCTATCACCGTGTTCACACGATGGTGGAAGTCCAGTGATATGGAAATTCCGATGAGTTGTTGTTGAGCCCATTGACAACATTCTTATCTCCTCCATGATGTTGTTGAACCTTAAGTTAGTGTTGGAAACTTTTGAAAGCATTTTCTTCATGCTAGCTCATGAAGTACTTGTTTGATGAAAGGAGTGACTTCCTTTGATTCACGTGCATTTTGATGTAAGTTGCCGTCGTGAATTCGAGAAAGTTTGTTTTTGCTCCTTTGGAATCATCCCAAGTCGGTCATGCACGTGCGAAGAATTCTGTGGTCTGTTAGACTGATCATCTTCATTCCATATGTATATCCTAGCACGCCAAGCCACTGGTTGATTTGTTCAAGGAGAAGGAGTTCCTTCATAAGAGCTAATCCGGATTTATGAAAGAACTTCGATATCCTCGCTGATGGTTCCCCTCCTGAACTCGGTAGTGTTTTATTATAAGACTACCTTGTGGTCATGCTTGTCTGGGACAACGTGTTCACATGTTTGTAGCAGAACCAGCTCATGTTTTGGAGCTTGCTATCGTAGTTCATTTCCTGAGAATCTCGCAACGTCATCTCGTCGATTTGTGTTGCAAACTTTCATTTTTCTTCCTGGACTCGATGAGTCTGGAATAACCTGACACCAACCAGATCTGAATCTCAAGCAGATATGATGGTTGGAACATTTCCCAAGAACTATAATATTGGTCCCTCGATAACCGGTAAAGTGGATGTCGTGGCCAACACACCCAGCCGGAAGACCTATTATTGTAGTATCTTGTTTGAGGAAGTTGGCCACCTCCCCATAAGGATTTCATAGGATTTACCTCCGTAACTGTTTCTTATGGATTCTACTGCTCCCGAAGTCCGACCTTTTACTTGATGTTCTAGATATCAAACCATATCTATGGGTGTATTACGCTAGCACATTAAGGAGAACATTAGAAGCGGAGTGCTAAATGTCTCTCGGTCGTTCATCCAGATTTTATTTGCTTGGCCTCGCTAAGGTGAAATCTGAGAAAGTGTTATCCTCCTTCGCATCTGCATCGTCCATCGTTATTCATCATGGTAGCAAGTTGTGTTGCCAGGATCCTTGACACGGATGTTGGTAAAACTTTGATGAACATGGAAATGCGCAAGTTCTTGAGAGCACGCACAAGCGCTACGTGTTATCATCGGCACTAACCGAGGTTGCTCTCAGTTTCCTCGGCAATGCTATGATCTTTTCAAACAGTGAATTCACTCTCTGTTGTTGGGTTTTTCCCCAGTTACCAGAATCATTCCCAGCATTTGCATTTTGTTCCTAGCTTGCACCGCCAATGTGCCATTCTACCATGGGTCTCTTCCATCTCCGGTGATAAGCAAATTCATCCATTACGTTGTCTTCAACAAGGTAATCCACATCATCCAAGTCCGAGTATGCCATTCTACCGACCCCCGCCAATCGATTGCTGTGATTTGCCTTAGGCTGATATAGAGAGTCTTAGTGATCTCTATATCAAAGGTAATTCTTTTTGCCACTTAATGTAATAATCTACGAATCAAACTTCTCCAGGATGTTTCGTCGTGGTGTCATGGCAACCCAACTCCTCGCTACGTGGACAATCGTTTACCACCTTCTTAAGTGTGGAATTGTTGTCCACCTAGTGAACCTTCGTCATCCGTTTCTTTCCACCCCTCTTGATGTGTATCTCGTGTCTCAACCCGAGAGATGGTTCTATGTCTCATTCCGTGAGTTAGTTCTGAGTTGTTCGATCTTCGAGAAGATCGACCCTTTTAGAGTTTTCCTTTCCTCCTCTTGTCATGATTAGCTGAAGATCTCAGAGCAAGACGACAGGACAAAGATGGTGTTCAAATTAACGTTCAACTGAAGTGCACCCTGGATCGTGAAGATTATACTAGTTGTGTTTCCCCTTCACCTTACCCTACGCCTGAATCTCGAGACGAGATTCTTGTTTAGTGGGGGTGAGTTGTCACATCCCTAGCTGCTGGTAGTGCTCTAGGCTAGCTCATGTGTGCATCATATTTAAATTCTGAAAATTTGAACTGAGGGAATTATTGGAAGCCTCAAAACCCTAAATAAAAGAGGGGCAAAAACCCTAGAAATCTTATTCATTGCTCCAAATGGCTCTTCTAAAATGTTTGATAATTTTTGGTAAGGGTTCTGGTCCCAACAAAAATATTGAACATTTTTAAGGATTTATTTTTGGGACTTTGAATTTAAATCATAGCCATTTGAATTGGACTTATATCTGCTGTTAAATAAATATA
Organism: Triticum aestivum; assembly: GCF_018294505.1. NCBI lineage: Eukaryota > Viridiplantae > Streptophyta > Magnoliopsida > Poales > Poaceae > Triticum > Triticum aestivum. Next base: position 11,863,994 of record NC_057798.1, read on the forward strand.
GGTCCAATAATTCTGAAATATTTTTGTGGAGCATTGTTTTAATTCTTTTAGCTCCTAAAAATATTGTCAGAAGCAAAATAAATTGAATTGGTTTCAAAACCAAATTCAAAACAAAACCTGCAAAATAGAAAAAAACTGAAATAATTAGAAAAAGGAGAGAGAGTCTTACCTGGGCCTTACCTGGCTGGCCCAGTGGACAGCCCAGCCCACTGGCCTGGTGCCAGTCGTCCTCTACCTCTGCCAGTAGGCAGAGGAGGGAGACAGCGCACGCGCGCGCCGTGGCGACACGCCACCTCCCTGCCTGCCTGCGTCCCTCGCCACCGCGACGCCTCGGGCCTTCTCTTCGGCGCCGCCCTGAACTCCTGGACCCCCTCACTCGTCCCCTTCGTGTCTCCTTCGCCTCTCCTTCTTGCACACCCGAACGCCCCCGTCGCCGCCGCTCGCCATAACCACGGCCACCGGCCACCCCTAGCCTCACCGACGCCCCAGGGAGCTCCGCTTCGACCTCCTCGTCCTCCCCGTCGACTCACTCGACGCCGGATGCCTCAAAACACCGTCACCGGCCTCTTCTTCATCGCCGGCCGCCGCGGATCCCCATCATCGACTCGTCGCCGTCCGGCCTTCCCCGAGCCTGCTTCGGCGTCCGCTGCAACCGCCGTGAGCCACCGAACCTTTTCCCCCTCTCCGTTCCCTCTCTGGCACGCCGTAGCCGCCTCGCCCCTTTCGCCCGACTGCGTCGCCGCCTGCACTCACCGCCGACACGACTCCGGCGACCATTTGGTCCGGGCGTCGTGTCCAACATGCTCGCTGCCTCGCGTAGCTGCTGTAGGTGCCACGAACGCGATACCACGGCCGCAGCAGCCCCGTAGCCAGAAACCACCGAACGCCGGCGCCGCCTCGAGCTCGTTTCCGGCGAGCTCCGGCCGTCCCCGCTGCTGCCGCAAGCCTCCCTGGATGCGGGCGAGTCCCAGCTCCCCGCGCGTGCACTCGGCCGGCCGTTTGGTCGCCGGAGACGCAAACCCGAGGCTCGCCACCGCGGCTGGCCTCGCCGGCGACAAGCCGCGGGTCAACTCCGGCGGGTTTGACCCGGGGTTTGACCCCCTGACGTGTGGGCCCAGGCGCCTGCTTAATTAGTATTAGGTTAATTAGTGTTAATTAATTTAGTTAATTAGGTGAGCCACTGACATGCGGGCCCCGCCCGGCTAACTAAGTTAGTTAGGGCTAACTAACCTGGTTAGTTGACTGGGTCACCGACCAGTGGACCCCACTGGTCAGGTTTGACCTGGTTGACGCCTTTGACCTGCTGACGTCATCATGACGTCAGGCTGATGCAGTAATTGTTTTCTGGAGTTTTAAATAAATCAGAAATGATTTATTAAATTCAGAAAATAACTAAAACTTCTAAAATTCATAGAAAATTAACCGTAACTCCAAATTAAATAAATTATATATGAAAAATTATCAGAAAAATTCAAGGAATCCATCTGTACCATTTTCATGCATGTTAGAGCAACTTATCACTACTGTTTAGGGCAAATGAAGTAAATGGCATTTGAATAATCACATATGGAGCTTGAATTTGAATCTTGTATTCAAACCAACTTCATTTAATCTGTTGCTAGTTGCATTAGCCCAAAACACATTCATTTTGCCATGTCATGATCATGCATCATATTGTGCATTGCATTGATTGTGTTCCTTTCTGTGTTGCCGGTATTTGTCCCCTCCCGATAGACGTGATACCGATGATGTGATCGTTGACACTGATGAAGACTCAATGTTATCTTCAGAAGTGCCAGGCAAGCAAAACCCCCTTGTTCATTCCGATAAAATCCCACTCTCTCGCTCCTGCTCTCTTTTACTGCATTAGGACAACAACGATTCATCTGTTACTTGCTGCGGTAGTTGAACCCCTTTATCCTCTGCATGACCTGTCATTGCCACAGTAAATAGATGAAACCCACTAGCATGAGTAGGAGTTGTTTGAGCCCTGATGTGCCTACTCATTCATGCTTGTTGTCATGCCTGCTACTGCTTAGAGTTGAGTCAGGTCTGATTCATCGGGGATGAATCAGAGGCGTGTGAACATGTCCCCATGTGTGTGAGCTAAGTGTGTGAACACGTTTTGGTAAAGGTAGCGGTGAGAGGCCATGTAGGAGTACATGGTGGGTTGTCTCATTGCAGCCGTCCTCAGGAACTGAGTTCTGTGTTTGTTATCCATGATCAGTTACTACCACACATTGGGCTCTGGGCGCTCCAAGCTCTCTCGACTTATTAATCAACATGATCTCTGTCCAGGAGTTGCAACTAGTTTCTGGTGTTTGTAGGTAGTGTTAGTAGTCTACCAAGTGGCACCCGGTACAGGTGGGCTTGGGACAGACTAGGCACCGTGGCACGGTGTACCAAGTGGCACCCAGTTGGTGGGCTTGGGAACCCTGCACACATCGTTTGGGGCCGTAAGCGACACCCCGGCCGGATCTCCTTGCGGATGGAACCTGAATAGGCGATAAACCTGGACTAGAGACTTGTTCGGTTAGTCAGGTCGTGGCCGACTCCCTCGCCCGGCTTCCGCTTGAAGGTTGCCGAGGTACATGACGTGTACAGGGCGGTAAGTGGCGAAAGCGTGTGTGAAGAAGTACACCCCTGCAGGGTTAACATCATCTATTCGAATAGCCGGATTCCTCGGATATGGAAACATGGACCCCTTGTACAGTTCATAGACAAGTGAAAGTGGATACTCTAAAATATGCAAGATAAGCGTGAGTGCTATGGATGGCGTTCTCGTAGGGAGACGGGAGCGGATCCATAGTGGTGTATTGATATGGTGAATATGTGGACTCGTGTGCGCCACCTCAAAAGAGTTACTTGCAGTCGTAGTTCAGAATAGCCACCGAGTCAAAGCTGGCTTGCTGCAGTCAAACCCTACCATCCCCTTTGTTGATAATGATGCATATGTAGATAGTTCTGATGTAAGTCTTGCTGGGTACATTTGTACTCACGTTTGCCTATTTTATGTTTTTGCAGAGAGACTTCAGTCTCACTAGTAGTTCCACGTGGACTTCGACGTTTAGCTTGTTACCTCAGCTACGATCTTGTGCCCCGGCAGGATCTGATAGATAGTCAGGCTTCTCAGCCTTTTTCATTTGTAGATGTCTGTACTCAGACATGATAGCTTCCGCTTGTGCTTTGACTTGTATGCTCTGATTGTTGGGTCATGAGACCCATGTTTGTAATGTCTCGCTCCTCGGAGCCTATTGAATAAACTACTTGAGTCGTAGAGTCATTTTGTGATGCCATGTTGTATTGCACATATCGAGCATATTGTGTGTATGTTATTGAAATGCTTGGTATGTGTGGGATCTGACTATCTAGTTGTTTATCTTTAGTAGCCTCTCTTACCGGGAAATGTCTCCTAGTGTTACCGCTGAGCCATGGTAGCTTGCTACTGCTCTGGAACACTTAGGCTGGCCGGCATGTGTCCTTCTTCGTTCCTGTGTCTGTCCCTTCGGGGAAATGTCACGCTTTGAGTACTGGAGTCCTGTTAGCCCGCTACAGCCCGGTTTACCGGAGTCCTGCTAGCCCAGTGCTACAGCCCGGACCCACTTGCTGATGACCGACACGTTCGAAGCTGGGTCATGAATGCCTGTCCCTGTAAGTCTGTGCCACTTTGGGTTTACGACTAGTCATGTCAGCCCGGGCTCCTTATCATATGGATGCTAGCGACACTTTCATATACGTGAGCCAAAAGGCGCAAACGGTCCCGGGCAAAGGTAAGGCGACACCCGTGGGGATACCGTGCGTGAGGCCGCAAAGTGATATGAGGTGTTACCGGCTAGATCGATGTGACATCGAGTCGGGGTCCTGACACATCCTTCAGGGGATTCAGCATTAGTCTATCTCTAATCTGCTCATTAGTTAATGGAAAGTTGCAAACGTCAAGATCACATGTGAGTACTAGGTTGTTTGACTCATTCAAGCAATGGTATCACGTCTTCACACTGTCATTACTAGTATAGGGGAGTTGGGAATTGTACCTTGTATGACGCCCACCAACCTCCCCTCGACCCTCCATGTCTCACGAGCAACTAATCGGGGTTACCCCTTGCGGCTCAACCAGTTGAAACTTTCCCTGAAACTGAGCGCTCCAGCGCAGCCACATAGCACACTCATGCGTGATCACATGGAGTCTGCTGGGCGCTTCTCCCAGAAAGTTTTTTTTTCTTCTGTTTTGTTGGTTTTTTCATGTTTTTTCTTGGTTTCTAGTTTCTTTGGTACCCTTTTTTGCGCCTCTTGGTTTTTTGTTTCATGTGAAGTATAGTTGTGCTATGTCGGGTGAAAAATTCAATCGTGCTTCCATGTGAAACGCAATAGCAAAAATGGTTCATGATTTGAACTCATGATGCAAGAGATAAAACCTTTTTAAAAAAATCTACCCAAAAAGGCACAAATAAACCCACCCGTCCCTCCCGTGGGTTGAAAGAAGTCCCACTAAAATTCCCAGCTTACAACAAGTGTCGCACTTGCAAGATTTTGGTCCATGTTAGGGGATGATCTGGTTGAGGAGATTCTTCAGGCAGTAAATACATGTACTATCCCTCCTGGGTGGATGATAATGCAATTGTGATTACCCCCATGGTTAATTCTCCGGAAAAGGTTTGCCAACTTAGACCTATCAGCTTATGTAATGTGGTGTATGAGGTTATTGGAAAATGGTGGGAATTCGTTTGAAGGATTTTCTTCCAAAAATTACCAAGTCACATTGCTTTAGTTCCCAGAAGAATGATTATGGATAATGTCTTAGTGGCTTATGTTTGCTTTCGTACAATAAAGAATAAGAGAGAAGGTAAAGAGGGTTTGTGCGCTGTAAAACAAAATATGCATACAACTTATGACTGTGTTGAGTGGTCTTTCCTTGGGGAGATTGTTCTAAAACTTGGCTTTCGAGAGAACTGGGTATGCAATGTGTATCCACTGTTGAATACCGGGCCAGATTCAATGTAGAAGAAAGTGACAGTTTTAAACTGGCGAGGCGCTTACGGCAGGGCTATCTTCTTTCTCCCTATCTTTTCTGGCTTTGGACGAAGGGCTTGACGACACTCTTGACGCACGCGGAGGAGAGTGGTAATATCTTGGGTGTGAAGCATTGTAGAGATGCACCTCCGATCACCAATCTTATCTTTGCTGATGACTCATTGATCCCCATGAAGGAAAATATGCATAATGTTCAGACGCTGTAGTCAATTTTGGACTCCTACTGTGCCACTTTTGGGAAAATTGGTCCGTGTTGATAAATCTAGTATTTTTTCAGCCCAAATACAAGGGGTGAGGTGAGACTGCACATGTGTAAATCTGATTATCATGATGGAAGCAGTTAATGATAAATATTAAGGCTTGCCTGTCAATGTAGGAATGGATACATTTGACAGCTTAGAATACCTGATTGATTGCATTGTCATGAATATTAGTGGTTGGAACAAAAAAATATCCGTTGGAAGGATGGAGATCCTCCTCAAGTCTGTTGTCCAAGCCATACCGACCTACACAATATCCGTCTTTAAAAGTTCTAAGAAATGTAAAGGAATTATTGAACAATGGCACAATTGTTTGTGGGGAGATGAGGATAACCAGAGAAGAATGTATTTGATTGCTTGGTGGAAAATATGTGTCCCAAAAAATCAATGAGAGATGGGTTTTAGGGATATCCATTGTTTCAATCTAGCGATGTTGGCATAGCAGCCTGTCGTCTGATTGAGGACCCTAACTCTATGTGCTAATGTCTCGAGAGTCAATTATTTTCCTGATGGGGATTTATTGAACGCAAACTAAAAAAGGGATGCTCATTTACTTGTAAAAGTATTTTGGCGGGTGTGAATTCTATGAAGAAAATATATATTTGGCATGCTGGAAATGGCCGAAATATTGGTATTTGGGAGGTCGCATGGATTCCAAATCGTTCCACTAGGAAAACTATCTGTTCGAAAGGGTGTCATTTGTTATCCCGGGTGGCAAACCTTATTAATCCAGTTTCTAATAACTATGATGAAGATCTAGTTAGAAAAACCTCGTGTCCTATTGATGCACAAATGGTTCTCGCAATACCTTTCCCTCAGCATGCCATGCAAGATTTTGTCACCTGGAATTTTAAGAAAAACACTTTATTTTCAGTCCAGTCTGCATATTTCATGGAATGGGATCATCAACATGGTATGAAACTAAGACATACAAATGGTAGGGGATGAACCACTTATAAACCTATTTGGTGCAAGATTTGGAGGCTATCGAGGCTGACAAAGTATAAGATTTTTATGTGGCGTACATTGCATGGTACACTCCCATGTCATGTTACACTTGCACATATACATTTGAAATCCTCGCTCAATGCCCGTCATGCTGCTTGGATCCAGAAGATACAAAGCATGTGTTATTTCTTTGCAAAAAGCTAGAGAAGCTTGGAATAGGTTGGTGCTGGACGATGTTATTAATCGTGCTTGCGAAATTGATCTTGTTGGGGAGGCGGTTCTAGAATTCCGACTCCCTTTAACAGATCTGGATTGATCTGTGATGGGAGATCACAATGTCCGAAAGATGATTGCTATGACGGGTTGGTACTTATGGTGGAAAATATGTAAGTTGGTCCATGACTAGAAAGTTCAAAGTGCTATCCACATATCTATGGGGTTCCCGAACTCATGACCACTTCTGTTATTGATTCTTCCCCTAATGCTTCCATAAAAAAGAGAGTTGGACCAGGCCTCCAAGGGACTTTGTCAAACTAAATGTGGATCCAATGATGCATCCACATCATGATACAATTCTTATGACTTTTCTCTCTTAAAGGTACTGTTTGCGCGATCCTGTGGGATGATAAAGGCAAGTTCATTCAAGAGGTAATCGACAAATCGACTGGTTTATGAATGGTTTAATGGCTGGATATTTGGCTCTCGGATTTGGGCTTTCTCTTGCAGAAAGGGTGGGTTGCAACCGTCTCGTGATTCACTCTGATAACTTGAAGGTCACTAAGACCAAGAAGAATGGAGGAAAATCTGCAGGTGCGGCGGCGACATTTTTTGATGATTGTTATCATCTTGCTTGTGATTTCTCTTTCTCTAGGTTCGAGCATTGCACTAGATAGCTAAAAAAGTCACTCATGAGCTCGACATCTAGTGATACGTCCATTTTGCATCATGTTTTTATGTTCATATTTATTGCACTGTTGACTGTTATTTCACATTATGATACAATTCTTATGCCTTTTCTCTCTTATCTTACAGTTTTACATGAAGAGGGAGAATGCCGGCAGCTGGAACTCTGGACTAGAAAGGAGCAAATCTGATATACCAATTCTGCCCAACTCCAAATGTCCAGACACTTTATGGAGAATTTTTTTGGAATATATAAATAAATTGGGCGAAGAAATAACAGAAAGGGACCCACTAGGTTGCCATAAGCCTAGGGGGCGCACCCTACCACCCATGGTGCGCCTCCCGAGCTTATGGCCCCCCTGGCCAGCCCCCAGTGTCCATCTTCTATTATATGAAAGGTTTTGACCTAGAAAAAATAATAAGGAGGCTTTGGTGACGAAGCGCCGCCGTCTCGAGGCAGAACCTGGGCAGAAGCAATCTACGACTTCGGTAGAGCAATTCTGTCGGGGAAACTTCCCTCCGAGAGTGGGAAACGAAGCCTTCGCCATCACCAATGATTCTCTCATCGTCGGAGGGTCAATCTTCATCAACATCTTCACCAGCACCATCTCCTCTCAAACCCTAGTTCATCTCTTGTATTCAATCCTTGCCTCAGAACCTCAGATTGGTACTTGTGGGTTGCTATTAGTGTTGGTTACTCCTTGTAGTTGATGCTAGTTGGTTTATTTGGTGGAAGATCATATGTTCAAATCCTTAATGATATTTATTACCCCTCTGATCTTGAACATGAACATGCTTTGTCAGTAGTTACGTTTGTTTCTGAGGACATGGGAATCATGTGAATTTGGTATTGGTTCAATATTTTGATGAGATGTATGTTGTTTTTCCTCTAGTGGTGTTATGTGAATGTCGACTACATGATACTTCACCAAGATTTGGTCCTAGGGGAAGGCATTGTGAAGTAGAAAGTAGATGATGTGCTACTAGAGTGACATAAGCTAAAACCCTAGTTTATGCATTGCTTCGTAAGAGGCTGATTTGGATCCACATGTTTCATGCTATGGTTAGATTTATCTTAATTCTTCTTTCATAGTTGAGAATGCTTCCGAGATGGTTTAATCATAAGTGGGAGGCTTTTCCAAGTAAGAACAACACCCAAGCATAGGTCCACCCACAAATCAAATTATCAAAGTAACGACCGCGAATCATATGAGCATGATGAAAACTAGCTTGACAATAATTCTCATGTGTCCTCGGGAGCGCTTTGCTTTATATAAGAGTTCGTCCAGGCTTATCCTTTGATACAAAAAGGGATTGGGCCACCTTGCTGCACTTTTGTTATACTTGGTACCTGTTACCCGTTACAAATTATCTTACTACCAAACTTTTGTTATACTTGTTACTTGTTACCCGTTACGAATTATCTTACAACCAAACTAATTGTTACCGATAATTTCAGTGCTTACAGAAAATACCTTGTTGAAAATCTCTTGTCACTTCCTTCTACTCCTCATTGGGTTCGACACTCTTACTTGTCGAAAGGACTACGATTGATGCCCTACACATGTGGGTCATCAAGACTCTTTTATGGCGCCGTTTCCGGGGAGTGAAGCGCCTTTGGTGAGTGGAATTTGGTAAAGAAACATTTATATTACCTGCTAAAAATTATTGTCACTTGTCACTGTGGAGAATAATCCGTTGAGTCGTTTGTTTGGGGTATCTTCACCTTGACCGGAAGAACAAAGATTTGCTCCTCAACCGACTAGACCTACTGAAAATATTTATTATGAAATTCCTTCGGGTATGATAGAGAAACTATGAGGTAATCCTAATGCAGGAGATGGAACACTACGTCCAGATATGCATCTAATCTATGTGGATGAAGTTTGTGGATTATTTAAGCTTCCAGGTTTATCCGAAGATGTAATCAAGAAGAAGGTATTCACTTTATCTTTGAAGGAAATGCATTGTGATGGTATAGGCTATGTGATGATTTTGGGGCTTGGATTTACAACCGATTGGAATTGGAATTTCATCAGAAGTTTTATCCTATGCGTCTGGTTCATCGTGATCGGAATTATATATATATTTTTTGGCCTCGTGAAGGAGATAGTATCGCTCAATTTTGGGGGAGGCTTAATTCAATGTTATATTCATGCCCCAATCATGATCTCTCAAGAGAAATGATTTTCAGATTTTTTTATGCTCGACTTTCTCCTATTGATCAATCGATGCTTGATACATCCTGTATTGGTTCTTTTAAAAAAAAACTACTGAATTTAGATGGGATCTTTTGGAAAGAATTGGGTATGCAATGTGTATCCACTGTTGAATACTGGGCCAGATTCAATGTAGAAGAAAGTGACAGTTTTAAACTGGCGAGGCGCTTATGGCAGGGCTATCTTCTTTCTCCCCATCTTTTCTGGCTTTGGACGAAGGGCTTGACGACACTCTTGACGCACGCGGAGGAGAGTGGTAATATCTTGGGTGTGAAGCATTGTAGAGATGCACCTCCGATCACCAATCTTATCTTTGCTGATGACTCATTGATCCCCATGAAGGAAAATATGCATAATGTTCAGACGTTGTAGTCAATTTTGGACTCCTACTGTGCCACTTTTGGGAAAATTGGTCCGTGTTGATAAATCTAGTATTTTTTCAGCCCAAATACAAGGGGTGAGGTGAGAGTGCACATGTGTAGATCTGATTATCATGATGCAAGAAGTTAATGATAAATATTAAGGCTTGCCTGTCAATGTAGGAATGGATATATTTGACAGCTTACAATACCTGATTGATTGCGTTGTCATGAATATTAGTGGTTGGAACAAAAAAATATCCGTTGGAAGGATGGAGATCCTCCTCAAGTCTGTTGTCCAAGCCATACCGACCTACACAATATCCGTCTTTAAAAGTTCTAAGAAATGTAAAGGAATTATTGAACAATGGCACAATTGTTTGTGGGGAGATGAGGATAACCAGAGAAGAATGTATTTGATTGCTTGGTGGAAAATATGTGTCCCAAAAAATCAATGAGAGATGGGTTTTAGGGATATCCATTGTTTCAATCTAGCGATGTTGGCATAGCAGCCTGTCGTCTGATTGAGGACCCTAACTCTATGTGCTAATGTCTCGAGAGTCAATTATTTTCCTGATGGGGATTTATTGAACGCAAACTAAAAAAGGGATGCTCATTTACTTGTAAAAGTATTTTGGCGGGTGTGAATTCTATGAAGAAAATATATATTTGGCATGCTGGAAATGGCCGAAATATTGGTATTTGGGAGGTCGCATGGATTCCAAATCGTTCCACTAGGAAAACTATCTGTTCGAAAGGGTGTCATTTGTTATCCCGGGTGGCAAACCTTATTAATCCAGTTTCTAATAACTATGATGAAGATCTAGTTAGAAAAACCTCGTGTCCTATTGATGCACAAATGGTTCTCGCAATACCTTTCCCTCAGCATGCCATGCAAGATTTTGTCACCTGGAATTTTAAGAAAAACACTTTATTTTCAGTCCAGTCTGCATATTTCATGGAATGGGATCATCAACATGGTATGAAACTAAGACATACAAATGGTAGGGGATGAACCACTTATAAACCTATTTGGTGCAAGATTTGGAGGCTATCGAGGCTGACAAAGTATAAGATTTTTATGTGGCGTACATTGCATGGTACACTCCCATGTCATGTTACACTTGCACATATACATTTGAAAACCTCGCTCAATGCCCGTCATGCTGCTTGGATCCAGAAGATACAAAGCATGTGTTATTTCTTTGCAAAAAGCTAGAGAAGCTTGGAATAGGTTGGTGCTGGACGATGTTATTAATCGTGCTTGCGAAATTGATCTTGTTGGGGAGGCGGTTCTAGAATTCCGACTCCCTTTAACAGATCTGGATTGATCTGTGATGGGAGATCACAATGTCCGAAAGATGATTGCTATGACGGGTTGGTACTTATGGTGGAAAATATGTAAGTTGGTCCATGACTAGAAAGTTCAAAGTGCTATCCACATATCTATGGGGTTCCCGAACTCATGACCACTTCTGTTATTGATTCTTCCCCTAATGCTTCCATAAAAAAGAGAGTTGGACCAGGCCTCCAAGGGACTTTGTCAAACTAAATGTGGATGCAATGATGCATCCGCATCATGATACAATTCTTATGCCTTTTCTCTCTTAAAGGTACTGTTTGCGCGATCCTGTGGGATGATAAAGGCAAGTTCATTCAAGAGGTAATCGACGAATCGACTGGTTTATGAATGGTTTAATGGCTGGATATTTGGCTCTCGGATTTGGGCTTTCTCTTGCAGAAAGGGTGGGTTGAAACCGTCTCGTGATTCACTCTGATAACTTGAAGGTCACTAGGACCAAGAAGAATGGAGGAAAATCTGCAGGTGCGGTGGCGACATTTTTTGATGATTGTTATCATCTTGCTTGTGATTTCTCTTTCTCTAGGTTCGAGCATTGCACTAGATAGCTAAAAAAGTCACTCATGAGCTCGGCATCTAGTGATACGTCCATTTTGCATCATGTTTTTATGTTCATATTTATTGCACTGTTGACTGTTATTTCACATTATGATACAATTCTTATGCCTTTTCTCTCTTATCTTACAGTTTTACATGAAGAGGGAGAATGCCGGCAGCTGGAACTCTGGACTAGAAAGGAGCAAATCTGATATACCAATTCTGCCCAACTCCAAATGTCCAGACACTTTATGGAGAATTTTTTTGGAATATATAAATAAATTGGGCAAAGAAATAACAGAAAGGGACCAACTAGGTTGCCATAAGCCTAGGGGGCGCACCCTACCACCCATGGTGCGCCTCCCGAGCTTATGGGCCCCCTGGCCAGCCCCCAGTGTCCATCTTCTATTATATGAAAGGTTTTGACCTAGAAAAAATAATAAGGAGGCTTTGGTGACGAAGCGCCGCCGTCTCGAGGCAGAACCTGGGTAGAAGCAATCTACGACTTCGGTAGAGCAATTCTGTCGGGGAAACTTCCCTCCGAGAGTGGGAAACGAAGCCTTCGCCATCACCAATGATCCTCTCATCGTCGGAGGGTCAATCTTCATCAACATCTTCACCAGCACCATCTCCTCTCAAACCCTAGTTCATCTCTTGTATTCAATCTTTGCCTCAGAACCTCAGATTGGTACTTGTGGGTTGCTATTAGTGTTGGTTACTCCTTGTAGTTGATGCTAGTTGGTTTATTTGGTGGAAGATCATATGTTCAAATCCTTAATGATATTTATTACCCCTCTGATCTTGAACATGAACATGCTTTGTCAGTAGTTACGTTTGTTTCCGAGGACATGGGAATCATGTGAATTTGGTATTGGTTCAATATTTTGATGAGATGTATGTTGTTTTTCCTCTAGTGGTGTTATGTGAATGTCGACTACATGATACTTCACCAAGATTTGGTCCTAGGGGAAGGCATTGTGAAGTAGCAAGTAGATGATGTGCTACTAGATTGACATAAGCTAAAACCCTAGTTTATGCATTGCTTCGTAAGAGGCTGATTTGGATCCACATATTTCATGCTATGGTTAGATTTATCTTAATTCTTCTTTCATAGTTGAGAATGCTTCCGAGATGGTTTAATCATAAGTGGGAGGCTTTTCCAAGTAAGAACAACACCCAAGCATAGGTCCACCCACAAATCAAATTATCAAAGTAACGACCGCGAATCATATGAGCATGATGAAAACTAGCTTGACAATAATTCTAATGTGTCCTCGGGAGCGCTTTGCTTTATATAAGAGTTCGTCCAGGCTTATCCTTTGATACAAAAAGGGATTGGGCCACCTTGCTGCACTTTTGTTATACTTGGTACCTGTTACCCGTTACAAATTATCTTACTACCAAACTTTTGTTATACTTGTTACTTGTTACCCATTACGAATTATCTTACAACCAAACTAATTGTTACCGATAATTTCAGTGCTTACAGAAAATACCTTGTTGAAAATCTCTTGTCACTTCCTTCTACTCCTCGTTAGGTTTGACACTCTTACTTGTCGAAAGGACTACGATTGATGCCCTACACATGTGGGTCATCAAGACTCTTTTATGGCGCCGTTTCCGGGGAGTGAAGCGCCTTTGGTGAGTGGAATTTGGTAAAGAAACATTTATATTACCTGCTGAAAATTATTGTCTCTTGTCACTGTGGAGAATAATCCGTTGAGGCGTTTGTTTGGGGTATCTTCACCTTGACCGGAAGAACAAAGATTTGCTCCTCAACCGACTAGACCTACTGAAAATATTTATTATGAAATTCCTTCGGGTATGATAGAGAAACTGTGAGGTAATCCTAATGCAGGAGATGGAACACTACGTCCTGATATGCATCTAATTTATGTGGATGAAGTTTGTGGATTATTTAAGCTTCCAGGTTTATCCGAAGATGAAATCAAGAAGAAGGTATTCACTTTATCTTTGAAGGAAATGCATTGAGATGGTATAGGCTATGTGATGATTTTGGGGCTTGGATTTACAACCGATTGGAATTGGAATTTCATCAGAAGTTTTATCCTATGCATCTGGTTCATCGTGATCGGAATTATATATATATATTTTGGCCTCGTGAAGGAGATAGTATCGCTCAATTTTGGGGGAGGCTTAATTCAATGTTATATTCATGCCCCAATCATGAGCTCTCAAGAGAAATGATTTTTCAGATTTTTTATGCTCGACTTTCTCCTATTGATCAATCCATGCTTGATACATCCTGTACTGGTTCTTTTGTAAAAAAAACTACTGAATTTAGATGGGATCTTTTGGAAAGAATTAAATGCAACTCTGAAGATTGGGAACTCGACGAAGGAAAGGAGTCAGGTATAAAGATTGAATTTGATTGTGTTAAAACTTTTATGGATACCGATGCTTTTCATAATTTTAGCACTAAATATGGACTTGACTCTGATATAGTAGCTTCTCTCTATGAATCATTTTCTGCTCATGTTGATCTCCCCGAGGAGAAGTGGTTTAAATATCATCCTCTCATTGAAGTAAAAATAGTAGAACCCGTTGAAGCTAGAGAAAAAACTATTACTTATAATGTTGATCCAGTTATTCCTACTACTTACATTGAGAAACCGCCTTCTCCTATTAGGATAAAAGAACATGCTAAAGATTCAATCATGGTTAATAAAAGTTATATAAGAACATCTACACCCCAAACAAATTAAATTTGAACCTAATGTTGCTATTGTTAAAGATCTCTTAGTTGAAAATATTGATGGGCATGTTATTTATTTCTGTACTGAAGCTACTAGAATTACCAAACTTGATTAAAACATAAACATAGACCTGTTGCTGGCATGCCTATTGTCTCTATTAAAATAGGAGATTTTTTATCATGGATTATGTGATTTGGGTGCTAGTGTGAGTGCTATCCCGTTTACTTTATATCAAGAAATTATGAATGATATTGCACCTGTTGAGATAGAAAGATATTGATGTTACTATCAAAATTACAAATAGAGATACTATAACACCACTTGGGATTGTTGAAGTCTTGTGTGGGAAGATAAAATACCCTACCGATTTTCTACATCTTGGTTCTCCACAAGATGATTTTTGTCCCATTATATTTGGTATACCTTTCTTGAATACGGTGAATGCTAAAATAGATTGTGAGAAAGAAACTATTAGTGTAAGTTTTGGTGACGTGTCTCATGAGTTTAATTTCTCCAAATTCCGTAGACAACCTCGTGATAGAGAATTACCTAGTAAGGATGAAATTACTGGCCTTGCTTCAATTGTCGTGCCTCCTACTGATCCGTTAGAACAATATTTGCTAGAGCAAGAAAATGATATGCTTATGAATGAAATAAATGAAATAGATGAGATATTATTTAAATAAATGCCTGTTTTGAAACAAAATTTACCTGTTGAGACGCTTGGAGATCCTCTTCCACCCAAGGGTTATTCTGTGTTTGAGCTTAAACAATTACCTGATACTCTGAAATATGCTTATCTTGATGAAAAGAAGATATATCCTATTATGATTAGTGCTAACCTTTCAGAGCATGAAGAAAATATATTATTGAAAACTCCGAGGAAGCACCGTGCAACTATTGGATATGCTCTTGATGATCTTAAGGGCATTAGTCTCACTCTATGTCAGCATAAAATTAGTATGGAACCTGATGCTAAACCAGTTCTTCATCACCAGCGAAGGTTAAATACAAGGATGAAATAAGTAGTAAGAAATGGAATATTAAAGCTTATGGAAGCAGGTATGATCTTTCATATAGCTGATAGTAGATGCCTAAGTACTGTTCATATTGTCCCTGAGAAGGGAGGTATTAATGTTGGTCCTAATGATAAAAATGAGCTTATTCCACAAGGAATTATCACAGGTTATAGAATGGTAATTGATTTGAGAAAATTGAACAAAGCTACTAGGAAAGATCATTATCCTCTACCTTTTATTTATCAAATGCTACAAAGACTATCAAAACATACACATTTTTGCTTTCTAGATGGATACTCTGGTTTCTCCCAAATACATGTGTCACAAGAGGATCAAGTAAAAACTATTTTTACATGCCCTTTCGGTACTTTTGCTTATGGACGTATGCCTTTTGGTTTATGCAATGCACCTGCTACCTTTCAAAGATGTATGACTGCTATATTCTCTGTCTTTTGTGAAAAGATTGTTGCGTTTTCATGGATGATTTTTCCGTTTATGGAACTTCTTTTGATGATTGCTTGAGCAACCTTGATCGAGTTTTACATAGATGTGAAGAAACTAATCTTGTCTTGAATTGGGAGAAGTGTCACTTATGGTTAATGAAGGTATTATCTTGGGGCATAAAATCTGCAAACGAGGTATTGAAGTTGACAAAGCTAAAGTTGGTGCAATTGAAAAGAATGCCATGTCCTAAAGATATCAAAGGTATAAGAAATTTCCTTGGTCATGCTGGTTTCTATAGAAGATTCATTAAAGACTTCTCTAAAATTTCTAGGCCTTTAACTAATCTTTTGCAAAAAGATGTTCCATTCATTTTTGACAGTGATTATTTAGAAGCCTTTGAAATACTTAAGAAAGCCTTAATATCTGCACCTATTGTTCAACCAGCTGATTGGAACCTACTCTTTGAAATTATGTGGATGCTAGTGATTATCCTGTTGGGGCTGTTCTAGGACAAAGAGTTGATAATAAATTAAATGTAATCCATTATGCTAGTAAAACTCTAGACAGTGACCAAATTGGCAGGATTTCAAAAAAGTTCAAGATTTCTCACCCCCGCAAAAAAAAGTTCATGATTTCTCAATAATATTCGTGGGTTCAAAAACATTTTTCGAAACTGTGAGCATTTTTAGATACTCGTGTTGTTGAATCGGTGCACAGTTTGTTATAATCGCCAAGCATTTTTCAAAAAATAGTAATAAATTTCAAAATTCACAAAAAAATTCCAATTCATTAACATTTATTGACTCAACGAACATTTTCTAATACAATGTTCTTGTTTGGAATTTTGGAAGTATTTTAAAAATTTGCAAACTTTTTTTAAATTTTTGTGAAAAAAATTAAAATTACCTCAAGAATTTTTGAATTTTAATATTTTCTTAAAATTCTTAAATATCTTTTGAAAACGTGAACTTTTTAAAAATTATGAACATTTTTGTTATTTTTTGAATTTGTTTATTGAAATCATGATCAGGTTTTGAATATGCAAAGAATTTTTCCAAATCAGGAACATTTTTTGAAACTGTGAAATTTTTATGATTTCCCGGACTTTTTCAAAATCATGAACATTTTTTGAATTCATAAACATTTTATTTTACTTCTCAGACATTTGTTTTTCAAAATCCACAACTTTCTAAAATTTGAAACTTATATGAAATACGCAATTAATTTAAAGAACGAAAGGGGGGGGGCGTCACACCCTGCAAATGGGCTGCCCCAAAAATGTGTGCGTCGGGAGAATGTGGTGCACGCTTGCTACCTATTCAGCGCGTAGGTCGCTGAATAGGGGCTCCCATCATTGCGGGTCTGACTCACCTTCGGGGTTCCATGTCCCAGAAAGAAATATTATGCAGGCCCAATTAGTGAGTGTCACGCCAACGTGTCCTTGTGGGCCAAGAGCTCCAATTAAGTTAGATTTATTTTGTTTCTGTCTAGTGCGTCGAGAACTAAGATCAACCCTTTGATGTCTTCTTCTTCTAGGTAGTGTGTGAACACTGTTATCAGTTCTTCTTTGTCCCTTCTAGCTTCGTCGGAGCTGTCACCGTCCAACCATCTTCCAAAGTGCAATCCGACGCTATTTTCTTTGCTTATCACTAGTGCAGAAAAAGTCTAGCTATGGCGTGGCAGAAACGGCCTTCCTGGCGTGGACATCCGACGCCACCAATATGGCGCCATTGTTAAAAAATAATGGTGGCCTTGAAGCCCACGTCAGCAGTATTTCACACACTAATGATGTGCCACTTGGCCAACGCCAGCAAATTGATTTTTTGCTAATAAAAAAATACGCAGTTAAACCATCAACTAATTTAAGATGTATTGCTGCATCAACTAGGTCAGGTACTCATCAACTTAACTAGTTCAACTCCACAAATGTACATATGTACTCATGCTTAATTAGTTCAACTTTACAAAAGCTACTAGTTAAAGTCCTAAATAATTATTCAACTTCAAAAACTACATATCATCGTTCCATAGCGAGCCTGGTAGTTGTTCGATCATATTTCTTGAACTAAGATTATTTTGAACTAACGAATCTTGTCTCTACTGTTCTTTCCATCTTTTTTGAAGTCAGCTACCTCCATCTTGAGCTCATTCCTCTCGGCCCTGAGTAGTTTTCTCTCATTCTTTAGCTTATCTCTCTCCTCGATCAACTGATCTCTCTTGTCCCTCATCCTAAGAGTCCTTCTTTAGGACATCATCCCTCCCGTTCATCAGCTGACCCCTCTTTGCCTTCAGGAAGGCATTCGTCTCTTGCAGGGCCTTGATGGTATATTGATTCGACTGTAAGAGGTTGTGGTTGAGCCTTTCCACATCATATACCTCCTCCTAGTTGCCTCCAGCACTGGCCATGACAAGTCAGCGCCAACTACAAAATAATGACAAGTCTCAGCGCCAACTACAAAACATATATGACAATTGAACTATATGAAGTTTAGTACCAATTCATGTCATTATACCATGCATTTGACAATTGAACTATATATGCCAACAATATGCATATCTTGAGCTAGGCCCAATGGGCCAGTGGGCCAGTAATTATATTTTTTTAATTTATTAAAAGACGCAAAATAATTCTCCCAAAGTTGGAGAGAAAGAGAGAGAGAGCAGGCGAAGAGAGAATTTGGGACGAGGGGGTACAATGCCCATCCGTTTTGACACAATGAATCCGATGCACTCTGGGGCTAGGCCCAATGGGCCAATGGGCTAGTAATCATATTTTTTAATTTATTAAAAGACTCAAAATAATTCTAGTAATTTAATAAAATTTAAAGCAATGTTTTGACTTTAACTAAAAAATTAAATACTAAATATATTTTATAAAATTTGGCATTTTCAATTTAAATTTCCTTACTTTCATAAAAGTAACTACAATATATTATAAAAGAAAGGTAAGAAAATAAAAAAGATTAAAAATATATTATAAAAATGTTTCCATTTCCCATTACGGTATTCTTAATTTAATAAAAAGAAAATACAGTACAATATACAAATGTTCAAAACTTACAAAAAAAAGGTATAAAATTTGAAGTCTCAAAATATTTGGCTAAAATATTTTAAAAAATACTTAATTTTTTTTAATCAGTTAAGAATGAAATAACTACAAATAAAAGTAATTCCAAAAAATAAACCCCATATGATATAGTGCGGAACACATGACACACCACAAGTAAACATAATAGTGCTCGCGTTTGATGTTATGCAGTCGCCACTATGTGACGTCTTGTACCAACTGTGGGTCCCATATACAAGTGGCATTGCCCGGCTCCGATTAGGGAGAGGCGATGATGGCGGCGCGCCTTTGGCTTGTTCCAGTGCTTACAGTGGTCGCTAGGTGGTCTACGGACCTGGATGTAATTCTTACTTCTGGTGTTCTTTGAACTACCTTGACATTGATGAATAGATCGAAAGTTTTCCTCGCAAAAAGAAAAATACAAGTGACATTTACCTAATTTTCAACACCACCACTATGGTCTCAGTGATGCCATACTAAATATGCCAACCCCACCACTATTTAAAAAATATAGTGGTGGCATGATTGAAATTGAGGCGCTACCAACTAAAGTTGTGACTAGCCATTTTTCCACTAATGGATACATGTCGGATTTGTAGCGTCAATTAATGTTTACCTTCAAATTAGTTGTGCCAAAGCACTCTAAATAATGAGATCCAAAGCTGTCATTTTTTACTCTCGTGGAGCGCCATCGTGTTAATCTCTCGTTCCGGTGAGATACAGTCTAAATGATGGATCTCTAAGAAGCAAGTACAATGATTGAGTCATGGAGTCGATACATGAATAAAAATGGATGGATTTATCGGTTTCACTTTCACCACGCTGGTGACAGCAGAAGCGC
>NC_057798.1:11883819-11884335 GCF_018294505.1 Triticum aestivum
GAATTGCCTTCTGGTGTTCTTTGAACTACGTTGACAATTGATGAATAGACTGAAAGTTTTCCTCGCAAAATGAAAAATACAAATGACATTTACCTATTTTTCAACACCACCATTGTGGTCTTAGTGATGCCGTACTAAATATGCCAACCCCACCACTATTTAAAAAATATAGTGGTGGGATGATTGAAATTGAGGCGCTACCAACTAAAACTGTGACTAGCCATTTTTCCACTAATGGATACATGACGGATTTGTGGCGTCAATTAATGCCTACTTTCAAATTAGTTGTGCCAAAGCTCTCTAAATAATGAGATCCAAAGCTGTCATTTTTTACTCTCGTGGAGCGCCGTCGTGTTAATCTCTCGTTCCGGTGAGAACCAGTCTAAATGATGGATCTCTAAGAAGCAAGCACAATGATTGAGTCATGGAGTCGATACATGAATAAAAATGGATGGATTTATCGGTTTCACTTTCACCACACTGGTGACAGCAGAAGCGCGACCATGGCAGTCTGTA
>NC_057798.1:11884345-11888898 GCF_018294505.1 Triticum aestivum
GCATTCTGGTGTTCTTTGAACTACATTGACAATTGATGAATAGATTGAAAGTTTTCCTCGCAAAAAGAAAAATACAAGTGACATTTACCTATTTTTCAACACCACCACTGTGGTCTTAGTGATGCCGTACTAAATATGCCAACCCCGCCACTATTTAAAAAATATAGTGGTGGCATGATTGAAATTGAGGCGCTACCAACTAAAACTGTGACTAGCCATTTTTCCACTAATGGATACATGACAGATTTGTGGCGTCAATTAATGCCTACTTTCAAATTAGTTGTGCCAAAGCACTCTAAATAATGAGATCCAAAGCTGTCATTTTTTACTCTCGTGGAGCGCCGTCGTGTTAATCTCTCGTTCCGGTGAGAACCAGTCTAAATGATGGATCTCTAAGAAGCAAGCACAATGATTGAGTCATGAAGTCGATACATGAATAAAAATGGATGGATTTATCTGTTTCACTTTCACCACGCTGGTGACAGCAGAAGCGCGACCATGGCAGTCTGTACGCCCAATTGCCCATGTTGCCGGCAGGAACCTTCTTCCCGCCGCTCCGGGGGAAGGACATATTCTCGATGGTGGTACGCGTAGGCTCGTGAGTGACGGGTGCGTGTGGACTAAGCGGCTCTGGCGAGGGGGCGGTAACCTTCTTCTTGCCGCTCTGCTTATTCCGATTGGTCTTGATCCTGGACGGGGCCTCGCCCGAGGGTACCACGGCAGACGCTTCATCCACTGACAGGGACATCGCCACGGGAGGCAGCACCGCGGGAGCCTCGATCGGGTGGCCGCCGGCATCCACCATGTCCTCGACTAGAGATAGACAGGCCAACGGTGTCGTGGGCCGACGAGCATGAACCCATTGGCGCTGCCCACCATTCTCGTGGTGAGGAAGGACCAACGCAGTAGAAAAGAAACAAAATAATACAACTTAATTGGAGCTGTTGGCCCACAAGGACACACTGGTGTGACACTCACTAATTGGACCCGCATAATATTTTCTGATGAGACGACCTACATGCGGGCGTGCCAATGATTTAATTTAGTTAGGTTATATTTTGTGATTTGAATAGCGGTGTTCATGTGCAAATTGAAGCTAACTAGTTAAGTTTTAATGTCTAAATAAGGTTTGGTTTAATTACTATTTCAACTAGTTCAATATAACATTGAGGGGTTAACTGACATTGGGTACTCACAAGTCAAAAGGAGCGTTAGGAAGATGACATATCGACCTATTAGTGGTGTGTGCTTCCTCATGAGCCCTAATAGTGGATACGTTATTAGCTAGTGTTGTGTGCTGCCTCACGAGTGCTACTAGTAGATACTCCCTCCGTTCCTAAATATAAGTCTTTGTAGAAATTTCACTACGGATCACATACGGATGTATATAGATGCATTTTAGAGTGTAGATTCACTCATTTTGCTCCGTATGTGGTCCATAGTGGAATCTTTCCAAAGATTTATATTTAGGAACGGAGGAAGTATGTTATTAGCGACATGCGCGACCAATGCCACTAGTAAGTTATGTACAAGTAGTGTTCCGTCCCCACACCAATAATAATTGATACTAGTGGTGTGCGTGATCACTAATGACTTTCAGAATACTGCTAGTAGCTTTTCCTATGGTAGTGGGACTTCCTATCTCAACATCCCCCAACAAGGAGTAACATAGCGCCAACTATCTGAACCGTGGGAAAACATGATGTATCACCGTGTTTGCTTTATCTTTCTCTAACTCTTACTTGCAAGTTTGTTTATGCACTCTTACTTTGAGTAGAATTGCATGAGCAGGTGTTGCTAAGGATCTAATTAACTAGAGAAGAATAAAACTAGACCATGTAGGATTTTATTTTTTTTGCATGGGACTACTCCCCCTCCCGCTCCACAAGTCCATATGACCCAATACATATACTACACAATGGAGTAATAAGTAACAACATGTTGGTTCTTTTTCATGAAAGAAAGATAAATTGTGATACATGGATGCCTTCATATTTCGGTAATAGTGCGACTGTGTGTGTCCTAAAAGTATACTAGTCTTAAGTACATTAGAGATAAAAGAGAGCATAATGTTACATTTCCCGCTTCTTTAGCTTAACTATGAGCCCATTTTTCATCTGTTGTATACAAGCTTGCTTGGGCTGGATTGTTTGCCCGTCCATCACCTCCACATCGAAGTTCCATAGCGTTGATGCGATGACTGTCTTCATCTGCATAATTGCGATGTCCTTGCCGAGGCACATCCTCGGGCCTGAGTTGAAGGCCAAGAATTTGTGAGATGGTACATACCTCATGTTATTGCCACCCACCGAGAGCCACCTATCTGGTTTATAATGGAGGCAATCTTCACCCCACGCACCCTCCATTCTCCCCATGGAGTGTATAGAAATAATAATGGTGTCGCCGGCATGAACCTCATGTCCACTTGGCATGATATAATCGGCGACTACTGTCTTGCACTCAAGAGGCGCTGCTGGGTATAGCCTGAGAGTCTCGTACAGGACGGCTTTCAAATATACTAGAGATCTGGTCTCTTTTGGCTCAAAGATCAACATGGCATCCACACCAACCGCTGCTTTGCGTGATGCAATGGGTGAGAGTTCTTTTCGGATATTCGAAACAATGTTAGGGTTCTGGGCGAGTTTGTAGAAGATCCATGTCAGGGTTGTTCCAACTGTATCCCTAGCAGCGAACATGTAGCCAATGATCATCGCACGGAGCAAGTCATCATCGGCGTAGTCTGGGTCATTGAGGAAGCAAGACAAGATATCCCCATCCTCTTGTTCATCTTCATTACCAACAAAACACGTATTCATCTTCCTCCTCTCCATCATCTCCGCGGCGAACTCCCGTAGCACCGTGCGCGCCACTTTGAGCTTTCTCTCAGGGCCAATGTTTAGCCACCTCATCAACTTCCAATAAGAACTTGGTGTCATGAGCAGGGAAAATCCCACCTCCATGAACGTGTCAAGGGCAACCGCAGCGTCCATGTGCAGCCTGTCTTGTAGCATTTCCGAGGACAGGAGGCCAGGATCCACGCCAAAGAAAGGCATAGCAGCCAGGTCAAACATAAACCTTGACATCAGTTCTTGCACGTCAAATGGAGTGCCAGTGCTCGCCATTCGCCTAAAAAACGGGAGGAGGCCGTTCTCCACCTTGTCACAGCAGCAGGCCGCCATAGTGGCAGCCATCCGCGGGTTGCTGAGCGCGCCCTTGACTTTTGCGCGCTGTTGATGAGACGGCTCACCGTCGATGGTAAAGAGGCTGCCACCCACGATGTCAAAGATATCGGCAAACTCCGCGCCCTTTGGGAAGTTGGTGTAGTTGGTCGTGAAAATGGTCGGACATTTGTAGGGTCGCATGTGACAAAGAACCGCAACCCGGTCCCGGGTGGGCCATGCGCCCTGAAGTTGTGCCCTGATCCGGCAAGGACAAGGGTTAAATACTCGTGCAAGTTGTGGAGGTTGGCCAAGAAGGAAGGAAACATGTGCAATATTGGCCAGTTTGTGGGGAGCACGAGTGCTGGGTTCCCTGATCTACATATAACCCTTGAGTACAGGCAGTACAGGGGAACAAGTAGCACGAGTGCTGTGTAGATGAGCAGCTCTTGGGAGAACAGAATTGACATTGTTATGATCAGTAGGGTGGGCTACTTAGATGTATCATTCCGTGAACATAGCTATGGCCGGCTTCATCTATATATAATTACAAGTTCCACACCTCGATGATAGCTCAGTGCATTGGTACTATACTAGCAGCGAGCCATGTGTACTTGTCATTTAGTTGGCAGTTGGCAGATTCGGGGATAAGTATCTTAAGTGCAGTCCAGTTCCTGATAAGTGCATGAACCATAACTACGGACCGCTACCAAATAAAACTCTGAATTTATCCTGTCAGCAGTAAAGAAAAACATCGATCGGGCAGTTAGATCAATTTTAGGTGAAACGGTACGATGTGGTAAGTTGCCACCGGTGGAAAATTGTTGAGCATAGTTAATGTCAACACAAACATTTATTTTAAAATATAGGAATCCTTTCAAACTGGGTTCAAAGAATAATTTTGTGTATGGCACAAAATATTTTCACACATTTTTGTGATTTTTCAAAAAAATGCTACCCGTTAGCGTGAACATATTATTTGATGTACATGAACCAATCTCCTATATTGTATGAGAATTCCAGGTGCCCGGAAGCTCACCGGATCACTACATGCCGAGGACAAGGACCGGGTGACTGGGACGGCGACGCCATGTTGTACGAGCACCGGGTGAGGGGCTAAACTGCCGGTGATGCTACTACTTGAATACAAGTTGTTCCACCTCTTCCCGTCCGCATCAAGAAGATGAACATCAGAATGGGTGCGGCTTGGACGCTGTAATCACAGCCCCGATTTATTGATTATTTGACTGCAGGTCGAACCTGTACTATCCGGGGCTGCAATAAATTCACTATTATAGCGATGTATGCCCTTTAGTCTCTTTCTCGTATTGCGTTGCAGCAGAAATGTAAATCTTTAAAAGCATACGTCGCTAGGAGATAACCTTCGATGCAGAT
>NC_057798.1:11888908-11892511 GCF_018294505.1 Triticum aestivum
ATAGGAGCACCCGCCAGTGCAACCCCATCCTTATTTGCCGAGAATACGTATACGGCCATTTGCACTCGACAAAGTCTTTGCCGAGCGTTTGCCTCGGTGGGGGTCAATATACCCTCATTAGGTGAAGCGAACTATGTTTCTTCCATTCAGCACATGGCAATGACTTTGCCGAGTGTTTAAACAAGGTGCTCGGCAACATAAAGTTGTTTGATGATTGTAGACAGAGTGCCTACATGCTGGCACTCAGCGAAGGTTGTCCACAGCAGAGCACCACATGTCCTATCCGTTTGCCATATGTCGCCTACCGAATGCTCATCATACATCTTTACCAAGTGCCTTCCGGTGAGATCCCGGCGAAGGCAATTGAACAGGAAAGTGCCATGTGTCCGTCTGGTTGGCTGAATAATAACACTTGTCTAAGCCCGAAAATCTTTGCCAAGTGGAGAAACTTGGCAATGCCCAATCATCTTTTCCAAGTGCTGAAACTTTGCCGCAATAGTTGGCCTATCATATGGCTGGAACGATACGAGATCGCACCATGTACATGATTTTGTCGAGGGCCTTGGGAAGGCGCTCGGCAAATACCACCACGAGATATCAGATCGTGCCACATGGTACCTCAGCATAGTGTGATACTTAGCACACACACCTATGTTCAGTGTTACATTCGGCAAATCTTTTGTCAACTTATAAATTTGTTTCATCACTAGCCCTTATTTGGCCCTTTCTTAAATTTCGCTTCCCTTTTTGGCCCAAAAAACTTTTTTCTTCCATTCTTCACACTAGTAGAAAAACACCTATTAGTCCCGGTTCGTAAGGGCCTTTAGTCCCGGTTCATGAACCGGGACTAATGGGTCATTACTAATACCTCCACCCATTAGTCACGGTTCAAACACGAACCGGGACAGATGTGCCTCCACGTGGCCAGTCCGCCGAGCCCAGTCAGGGGGGCCTTTGGTCCCGGTTGGTGGCACCAACCGGGACCAAAAGTCCATGTTTTGTTTTTAGAAAAGTGGCTGCTTTAGGGGTTTTGGGGGTTATTTTTAAGTTGTTATTAGCTAGCTAATAGAGAGAAGTGTCCTCTCTTATATCTTCGTCATTGGTTTACCAACGCTGCTGCTATGTTCATTTCACCCGCTGATATAACAACTCGTGCATGCTCGCATCATACATCATCATATATAATAACAAGTCCTACTAATCATGCATCATCATACAACTTCTACTCGTTATTAATAATAAGTCATACGATCATCATCCTCATAGTCATCGAACCCAACCCTACATAATTGTTCTTAGCACATGATCATCAGTATCAGATAGGACCTAAACACCCTTAAGGCAAAATAGCATAAAACAATATAGACACGGACTCTCCATTATGAAGAATGGCGATCATCCTGTCTCCAATTCTTGCCCTTCGCTGCCTTTTGCTTCCAAGAAGCTCCTTACAACTGTCCATACATTTTTTCCATTCTTTGATTGTCATGTCTTCACTTCTTTTAGAAACCCGGTATGGACAGTTGAGATTCGTAGAAAGACCTGGTTGTATGTTCAAAACATGAAGGGTACTGTGCGTATACATCAGATGAGGCACACAATCATTCGGGATTATCTGTTGAAAAACATAGTAATAACTTCATAGTTAGCAATGATGTACTAGTTTTAGAAGTGTGCAAAAAGATGCACGGATGTCGTAATAGTAAAAAATCTTACCAGGGTATCTCCATGGTAGTTACCGTAGTTCAACACGTGCACTAGTGGCACGTATTGACCATAATGTTGAGGAGTTTGATTGTAGATATTGTAATTCTCAAGATCAGTACAAAATGCAACCAGATGATTTTTCTCCTGATAAGTTAATTCGGAGCCTTCGGTGTAGTAGGTTCTGTTTACCATCTTCCGCACATTCTTTGAAGAATGAAAATAAGCTGTCAATGGAAATAAGTTGTCAACTATTTTGAAGTAAACAATATAAATTACTTAATAACTATCTTAAGCTCACATGGGGAAAGAATTGGAGGTGCATCCAGAAGGACCCAAATCGAAGGTCTCTCTTGCTCGATTGTAGGATCACCAAGATCCATGGTGACAAGCATACCCTCATCAAGACCATACATCTTGCAAAGTGCTTCCCAATTTTTGCAACCAAAATGGGTTACACTCTGAGCATTGTA
Source organism: Triticum aestivum (assembly GCF_018294505.1). NCBI lineage: Eukaryota > Viridiplantae > Streptophyta > Magnoliopsida > Poales > Poaceae > Triticum > Triticum aestivum. The sequence continues at coordinate 11,891,086 of NC_057798.1, forward strand.
CAACTTTACTTGAAAATCCACACCATGAAGGGTACTTAGGATAATTTTTTTGGTTTCCATACTTTCATGGTCTTCAAAACCCATCCTCTCCAAGACATAGCGTCTTGCAAAGCATGGGATAAGCTAGTCGAATTGGAAAAGATGGAAAATACACGTAAAAATAGTTGAAGTCATGCTTAATTACGAAAAAAAACTATTGTCGTCGTTGCGTACCGTATGAACATCGAAGGTATCCTCGAGCTTAATGCTGAAGCGCCGATCTTCGTCCAGCACAATGAACCTGTCGCACATACCTCGGTCGTCGTGGCACTAGTCGCACTCCCCCGGGCGGTTTTCGTCGTCTGAGTACGACATTTCCGGCCTATGTTCATAATTCAAATATTAAACTAGATTATTAATCACGGGTTGACTATCGGTGATGTACGTAGCTCCTCCTTTCATTCCCGAGTGCATTATTACACCAAATTGTCTAGCACACGGGAATGAAGGAGAACTTATCCAATATGAGCATTCAATAAGCAAAACCAAATCATAAAATAAGCAAAACCTAATCATAAAATAAAGTAGTATTCAAATTAGCTTGTATTCAATAATTATAAGCAAAAGTACATCATCTCTTGGTGTCCGTACATCGTCGAATATTATCACTAATATAGCATCACTAATACAAACTAGAACCATAACGCCCGACGGGTATCGACGCGGGCGGTGGACACCCAAAGATAAGGAACCATCACAGGATCATAGCTCCAGTGAGATCCCTGAAGAACCTGCCAGGTATTGTCGAACCTACCCTCCAACGCAACCATGTAGCGACGGACGTGCTCGTCCTTCTCGCTGACACGGTGACGTACCACCTCCGCGGTGTCCGGAAGCCTCAGCACCATCACTTGCCCACGCGACCGCCACCAAACAAGGATTGGATCAACAAAGGGCTGCCTCCTCATCAACCTACGTCCCCCGAAAGGTAGCACCTCCCAATACCAGCCCGGCGAAGCCCAGTCCCGAACATGGCCTTGATCAAGCAGGCCTCCACCGCCGAGTCGATGACGACGAGGATGCGGGATAGGCATCGCCGACGTCGATGCGGGAACTACTTCTATATATAGTTAAATAAAGTAGTTTTATTAATTAAATCAACTATCTAGTTCAACTACTAAGCACTTACTATAAATAAATAAAGTAGTACTTACTAAAAACAAACTACTTCTATATATAGTAAAATAAATTAGTTTATTAAATCAACTAGCTAGTTCAACTATATATGAAGCACTTACTATAAATAAAATAAAATAGTACTTACTAAAAATAAACTTGTATTTTTCTAACTAATTATATTAAACACTTTCTGTTCTTATTTTTTTTCCTTTTTCTAAATACTATGAACAAAAAAATCATTAAAATTCTATGAACAAAATTAATTTCA
>NC_057798.1:11893127-11895985 GCF_018294505.1 Triticum aestivum
GGAGAGGAGGAGGAGAAATCGAAGTCGGGAGAGGAGGACAGCGCGCTAAGTGCTACTTAGGGCATGTACAATGCATAGCCTCAAGGTGATGCCTCACATGCCATGTAGGATCGGATATGACGTAAAGTAGGTTCGGATAGGGAAGCGGGATCCTCTCCAGGATGCAGGTGCTTGAAAGAAAAAGTGTGGTCCGGTGACAAAAGCTGAAAAGGTTGGAGTGAAAAGTAGAGATGCATGTGTGATAGATGTTGGGAAACGTAGTAATTTCAAAAAATTTCCTACGCACACGCAAGATCATGGTGATGACATAGCAACAAGAGGGGAGAGTATTGTCCACGTACCCTCGTAGACTGTAAGCGGACGCGTTATGACAACGCGGTTGATGTAGTCGTACGTCTTCACGATCCGACCGATCCAAGTACCGAACGTACGACACCTCCGAGTTCAGCACACGTTCAGCTCGATGACGATCCCCGGACTCCGATCTAGCAAAGTGTCGAGGATGAGTTCCGTCAGCACGACGGCGTGGTGACGATGATGATGTTCTACTGGCGCAGGGCTTCGCCTAAACTCCGCGACGATATGATCGAGGTGGAATATGGTGGAGGGGGGCACCGCACACGGCTAAGGAACGATCACGTAGATCAACTTGTGTGTTCTAGGGTGCCCCCTGCCCCCGTATATAAAGGAGCCAAGGGGGAGGGGGCGGGCGGCCAAGGAGGGCGCGCCAAGGGGGAGTCCTACTCCCACCGGGAGTAGGACTCCCTTCTTTCCTAGTTGGAGTAGGAGAAGGGGGAAGGAGGAGGAAGAGGGGAAGGAAGGGGGGGCGTTGTCCCCCTCTCCTTGTCCTATTCGGACTAGGGAGGGGAGGGGGCGCAGACCACCTCTTGCCTCCTCTCCTCTTCTCCCTTAGGGCCCATGAAGGCCCAATAACCCCCAGGAGGGTTCCGGTAACCCCCCGGTACTCCGGTAAAATGCCGATTTCACCCAGAACACTTCCGATGTCCAAACATAGGCTTCCAATATATCAATCTTTATGTCTCGACCATTTCGAGACTCCTCGTCATGTCCGTTATCACATCCGGGACTCCGAACAAACTTCGGTACATCAAAACTTATAAACTCATAATAAAACTGTCATCGTAACGTTAAGCGTGCGGACCCTACGGGTTCGAGAACTATGTAGACATGACCTAGAACTATTCTCGGTAAATAACCAATAGCGGAACCTGGATGCCCATATTGGCTCCTACATATTCTACGAAGATCTTTATCGGTCAAACCGCATAACAACATACGTTGTTCCCTTTGTCATCGGTATGTTACTTGCCCGAGATTCGATCGTCGGTATCCAATACCTAGTTCAATCTCGTTACCGGCAAGTCTCTTTACTGTTTACGTAATGCATCATTCTGTAACTAACTCATTAGCTACATTGCTTGCAAGGCTTATAGTGATGTGCATTACCGAGAGGGCCCGGAGATGCCTTTCCGACAATCGGAGTGACAAAACCTAATCTCGAAATACGCCAACCCAACATGTACCTTTGGAGACACATGTAGTACTCCTTTATAGTCACCCAGTTACGTTGTGACGTTTGGTAGCACCTAAAGTATTCCTCTGGTAAACGGGAGTTGCATAATCTCATAGTTACAGGAACATGTATAAGTCATGAAGAAAGCAATAGCAATATACTAAACAATCAAGTGCTAGGCTAACGGAATGGGTCATGTCAATCACATCATTCTCCTAATGATGTGATCCCATTAATCAAATGATAACACATGTCTATGGTTAGGAAACATAACCATCTTTGATCAACAAGCTAGTCAAGTAGAAGCATACTAGTGACACTATGTTTGTCTATGTATTCACACATGTATTATGTTTCCGGCTAATACAATTCTAGTATGAATAATAAACATTTATCATGAAATAAGGAAATAAATAATAACTTTATTATTGCCTCTAGGGCATATTTCCTTCAATAGTCTTTATTTTCCATTTCTTAATGAGGTCCACTAGCTGTAGCTTGCATTGGGGAGAAAAATAAATATAGATTCCTCAAATTAATTTTGATCATGGACATATGTATCCATATGCCACCATTGTACATGCCCTTATATAGCAAAGGCTTTTGTCCCGGTTCGTGCTACAAACCGGGACCAATGCAACCTTTAGTCCCGGTTGGTTCCACCAACCGGGACCAAAGACCTCTTTTCAGCAGCCCAAAGGGCGGGAAACGAAGACCTTTGGTCCCGGTTGGTGCCTCCAATCGGGACAAAAGATGGGCATTTGTCCCGGTTGGCGGCACCAACCGGGACCAAAGAGGGGCATTGGGCATTTATTTTCTGCAGCTGTTTTTTAGTTGATTTTTCTGCAGCTGTTTTTAATTAGTCCCACCTTGCCAAGCGAGAGGCACTCGCAGCGGTTTATAAGCCCTGAGTGCAGAGACGATGAAGAAGAGGCTCAATGCTCACCTGCACGTTGCTTAGCTTCAAGCCTTGAGGATTAGGGTAGACTGCACGGAGCTATGTGCAGTGCAGTTTACACTATTCCGAAAGGCTTGAAGCTAATTAATGAGCATTGCGCCTCTTTTTTATTTTTAATGACTTATTATAACTCAGAAATAAAATAAAAAAAATATAGCAGAAAAGAAAAAAACCGATATAAAAAACTACTCAGAAATAAATATAAAAAAATAGTTGTGATTAACTTTACTAAAAAAATGAGCATAGATGCTTATTTTTAATGACTTATTACAACTCAGAAATAAATAGAAGAAAAAATAGTTGTGATTAACTTTACTAAAAAATGAGCATAGATGCTTATTTTACATGACTTATTACAACTCAAAA
>NC_057798.1:11896908-11907818 GCF_018294505.1 Triticum aestivum
AAAATTACTCAGAAATGAATAGAAGAAAAAATAGTTATTATTAACTTTACTAAAAAAATGAGCATAGATGCTTATTTTTAATGACTTATTACAATTCAGAAATAAATAGAAGAAAAAATAATTGTGATTAACTTTACTAAAAAATGAGCATAGATGCTTATTTTTAATGACTTATTACAACTCAGAAATAAAAAGAAAAAAAATATAGCAGAAAAGAAAAAAACAATATAAAAAACTACTCAGAAATGAGCATAGATGCGCTTATAGAGAAAATTCAACCTAAATTCATAATAAATTTCTACTAAATTCAGAGAAATTCAGTATGAATTTAGGTTAAATTTCTGTATAAGGGCATCTATTTTCATTTTGAGAGGAGCTTAACAAGGCAGAAAGGGAGGGGCTTATAAACCGGTCTGAGCCCCATTCGGTTGGCGAGGTAGGACTAAACTCTGGCCGCAACGAGGACCAACCCTTTAGTCCCGGTTGGTGGCATGAACCGGGACTAATGGGCAGCCTTTGGTCCCGGTTCATGCCTCCAACCGGGACCAATAGTGGTGGGCCAGGAGCGAGGACCATTGGTCCCGGTTCGTCCCTCCAACCGGGACCAAAAGGTCCAGACAAACCGGGACCAATGGCCCACGTGGCCCGGCCGGCCCCTGGGGCTCACGAACCGGGTCCAATGCCCCCATTGGTCCCGGTTCTGGACTGAACCGGGACTAATGGGCTGGCCCTGCCTGGACCATTGCCCCATTTTCTACTAGTGTCACACTTAAACTTCATTTTGTTCCATACGTGACACTTCCATCCATTTTTCCATCCGGCGCTGTTAAATGGCATGTAAAAAGACAATTCTACCCCTGGTGGTAACATGTCAGCAAAAAAAGATTGGATCGAGTATTTGGGCTCGACTGCGCGAGCGTGCCCCCCGCTATTGCCGCTGCCGCGTGCTTGCTGCCTTGCTGGTACCGTGCTGCATGCGTGATGGCTCCGCGCTTGCTGCCGCTTGCATGCGTCAATGCGTGCGTGCTTACCGAGTGTGTGTGCATGCTTGTCGTGTAGGAGTACTTGTGTGCGTATCGGTGCTTCAAAGGAGCTAACACACTACGTGCAAAGCAAGCACAATAAGCAAGGATGCTAGCAGCTTAATCGATTTTTGCCTGGAACAGTCGTCGTTGTTCTTTTTATCCCCCCAAAAAAATTGTCGCCATTGTTTCACGCATATTATTATTATTATTATTATTATTATTATTATTATTATTCCCCTGCAATATTTTTTTATGATTATACACATAGTACTATTTTTTGTTTGTTTATTCAACAGTGAGAAATATATATCACATTACCTATGTGTTTGCATGTAAATAATCGGGTCACATACTACACTAGGGGTAAAACAGTCTTTTTAGGTCAGACTTAACACCGTTACTAGCCAAAACTGATGAAAGTGCCACATAGGGAACAAAATAAAGTTTGAGTGTCAAAAACGGAAGAAACAAGTTTATTGGGCCAAAAAAGGATGCAAAATTTAAGAAAGGGCTAAATAAAGAATTCTCTCATCTAACCTGCATTTCATTAAACATGACCACAGGAGGTTTTGGGCAATGCTCTATCTGAGCACTAGAGCATGTACTCTGAGCCGGATATGGGAGAGTCTGAGAGTGCGGGAAGGGTAAGGCAAGATTTTTGGGCACTTTTTCCATGTTATTTTTTAGCTAATTTCCGTGGCAACTTATTTTTTATGCCAGTTTTTGTATGTTATTGTGATGACGATATTAATTTGTGTGCTATTGGTTATGTCTTTCCTATACCAGGTCCTTCAAGCATGAGGTAAATCGCAAAAGAAGGAAGGATGTCCGATAGAGGGAGTGACTACTCTTCCTCTAGTAGTTATGTACCCGCCGCTATGGAGGACCAGGAGTTGAGCTGTACATTGGAGGGGCCGAACGTGGTTCAGGAGCACCAGCAGGGGGTCTGCCTCTAAATCTACAAGCAAGAAGAGCTTTGTGCATGGTGCCTCTTCTCTCAAGTGTCGTGCCTCCACCATTAACATAATCGGCTTGTTGTTCAACCACAAATCATTAACATATATTTCTTGAACACTGACAAATGACTTTCCTTTTCATTGTGCAGGAATTGGATTGTTGTTCGACAAAGTGTGCACAAACGCCAGGTGGTGTTCTCCTGAACAAGCACTTCCATGCCTTGATCGAAGTGCCTGGCAGTGTGTCGCAAGGATTCACGTGTGTGTGGAAGATATTGACCATTTATCACTAAAAATATGTTGATTCATCTTTAAATTAACATGGAAATTTTACAGTAATATGGTCATTTTTACAATAACATGGACACTTCTAAGAAAGACATGAACAATCTTTGAATTATACAAACATTTAAATTATCATATAGCACTTTTATATACATGAATACTTTTATATAAATCCTCTTTTTTTGCTTGCAATACTTGACTATCTTTCACTTTTTACTTGTTTCTAAATTAGATATATTCAGTAGTGAATTAAATTATATATATGGAATATTTGAAAACATACATGTATATATATTCTTCAAATATATGTTTCTAGAAAATAATGGAAAAACAAAACGGCAGAAAAAACTAGTAAATCTATTTTAGTCAGTGCATGGAAGAAGTTCTCCATACAAGTTACCACAAAGCACCATTAAAGAAATTGCAACAAGAATGCGTACATCGAAACCAGGCTGAGCCAGACTAAGCCGTAGCCCCTGCCATGGACGCGAGCCGTCTCAAACTCTGTCCTGACTAGGCCCTAGTCCTCGATCAGTTACCTTCTCGCTTCGAATCCAATCTTCCCATGTCCCTCGACTCGATCTGTGCGGCGATGACGGCGCAATCGCAAGGACAGGGCAGGCGGCAGCACCATGAATTCAGTCAAAATTCTGCGGTAGCCAGGCCAGCAAGGGCCAACATGCCGCGAAGCAAGGCAGAAGCTAGCCGCTATGATCATGTGCTTTAATTTAGGCATCCCGGGGCAATCAATGGCCATCAGGTGCGCAAGCCTAAGCAAATTTACTTTAGTCTACATTCTATGTTCAATAATTTAGTGAGTATAGGGTACACGTGGACCTCCAATTAATTAATAGAACTTCTGTAACATAGTGTTATAAAACGTTAGAGAGGCAGTAGATCTTTAAATGTCAACTGCTCTGGGGTTGAATTGTTTGAGGAAGATAGTTTCCCTTGTTTTTATGAATATAGTACAAAATAAAACATAACCAAAGTTATATAATTTAAGTGGGAGTATGTTTCATCGCAAGAAACTTTTAGATTTTAGGGCCCCATTTGCATTTCGCACCGGGGCCCCAAATTCCTGGAGACGGCCCTGAGCGCGCCACGGCGGCGGCGTGGAGGGGAGAGGCTGGGGAGGGGGTGGGGTAAGAGAGGACTGAGGCCGGTGGCTAGGGAGCGACGCCGGAGGGGAGGGAGGACCCTTCGATTCTCATTGGTTGAATGTGCTAGAGTATTCACCCGGTATATGTTTGCATTGGCATTTGCATAAATAACGATCTAGACAGAGATTACTGGCGCATCCCTTGGAAGGACGGCAGATGATACTACACATCAAAATTAATCGCCATAATATCTTTTCAATTGTTGGTACCGATCGATCATCCTAACTACCAAAAGGACGGCAGTTGATATCACAAAGTCACAATCTTGCAGCTGCTTGTACATTTTTTATTGCGGGAATTGCAGCTGCTTATTTCACAGGCCTGTAGCTGCAAAAGCAATCGGCACTCCAAAAGAGAAATGTCTAACAGCTCCCGGATGCCCCAACACCCTCATAAGCAGTAAATTCATAAACAATTGATTTTTTTTTAAAAAAAATCAGAAACTTTCAGGGATCAAAGATTATCAAAGTTTTGATGTTCCTTTAAAGTTTCAGCAACAAATAACCTTCATGGAGCCCTAAAAAAACAAAATCGCTGCAAAAACTCTACATAAACTTTGAACAATGATTTTGTTTTTTTATTTGAGTGCTCTTCGAATGTAATTTTTAGCTAAAACTTTGCAAGATCATCAAAATTTCATGATGTCCGATGTCCCAAAGTTTCATTTTTTTTGAATTTGTTTTCAATTTACTGTTTATAGAGGGTGTAGGGGCACCCGGGTGCTGAAAATCCTATCTCCACTCCAAAAGCAGCTACCCTCACGACGCTCTCAGTACTTGTGCTCCACAGGCAGCTCAGCTGCTCCATCGTCTACACTACTTTCCTCTTCGCTTTTTTTCTTCCGAAAAGGGTAAAGACCCCGGCCTCTGCATCATCATGATGCACACAACCAACTTTCCTCTTCGTCTAGATGATGCAACTACTATTGAAGGCCAATGAGGTGGTTGTGTAATAAAGAAAAAATAATCACCACGATATCTGTTTGATACTCGGTACCATCCAATCCGCGGTGATTCGATCTCCTGACCTCTTTCTTGCAGTAGTCTGCTCTTCAATTCTTATGGTGACTGACACCATGAGTCCAGAAGTTGCTGGCGTAGGCACTCCATTATCTTGTGTTCCATGAATTTCCCTCAGGTACTACTAATCTATCAAATGCAGTTGCGTAGGTAGACACGTCATAAACACCAAGAAAAGCTAGTGTTATATAAACACCAAGAAGAGCTACGCAGAACAATCAGGAAACAATACATGGAGCTTAACGTAGTGCAAGCCATGGCAGCTGTCCTCATGGTGCTAGTAACCACGAGAGCGCTATGGTATCTGCTTTGGAGGCCGTATGCCGTGGCCAGGTGGTTCCGACGGCAGGGCATCAGAGGTCCGCCTTACAATCTCCTGGTTGGGTCCCTGCCGGAGTGCCAGAAGATGATTGTCGCCGGGAGAGCCAAGGATCTGGACACCATCTCCCACGACTGCATCACTACCGTGCAACCCTTCTTCCAGAAATGGGCCTCCATGTATGGTAATTACTTGAATATTGTCTCTACTCTCTACCTACCTACTCAATCACTATAGCCTACAAGTGTGTGCATTATTATATATAAATATATATAAATCGTGTATGTACAATAATCAGGGAAAACATTCCTATACTGGCTGGGGCCGACACCAGCACTGTGCTCTACGGACATGGAGCTGGTGAAGAAAGTGTTAACCGACAGGACGGACATGTTCCAAAAAGACTACTCAAATCCTAGCCTGGAAGCGGTTCTGGGGAATGGGGTTGTATTTGCAAACGGACACGACTGGAAGCGGCGGCGCAAATTCATCCACCCGGCTTTCAACCAAGAGAAGATCAAGGTTACTTCGTACCAATTTTTATTTTATTTTTATTTCTATTTTTGAACATACTGGAACGACGTTGGTTTGTTCGCAATTCTCAAGAGGGTGTTTGTGTTCACAGTCCATGTCAGCAATAACGTTGGAGTGCACACAGCAGACAATGGAACGGTGGCGCAACAGGCAGCAAGCCGAGATAGACATGATGCACGACTCCGACGAGATAGCCATGAGTGTCATTGCGAGAGTGATGTTGGGCAAGTGCTACAAGGAGGCCTGGGAGGTGTTCATCGCCGGAAAGGAGCAGCTGAAGCTAGCTACTTATGCGTTTGCGGATCCTCCGGTACCTGGATTATGGTATGTATGTAACGAGAACTCGAAGGAGTATCTAATCTTGAACTAAATCGATCAAATAAATTAACTCTTGAAATGAATAATTTTGTGATTGATTCCAGGTACCTGCCAACACGTCGCAACCGTCGGGCATGGTATCTTGACAAGCTTGTGAAACATAAGATCTCACAGATCATAGAGGCGCGACTCGCTAGCGGCGTCTACGAAGATGACCTGCTCGGGCAGATGCTGCAGCTGCAGCTGCAAACATGTAGCAGCGGCAGCACCGAGACCCTGAGCACCGAGGAGATGGTTGGCGAGTGCAGGACTTTCTTCGCGGCTGGGTACGAAACCAGTGCCAGCCTCATTACCTGGGCGATGTTCCTGCTCGCCAGCTACCCACGGTGGCAGGAGATGGTCAGGGAGGAGGTCGTCCGGGAATATCCTGCTCACCGGTTACCCATAGGTGACGCCCTCGGCAAGTTGAAGCTGGTATGCTACGCACGTACATACTCCCACCTTCTAAATTATATATGGTGCATATAATAACTTTCTAAAATATAACTTCCTTAACTGTGATCGTGTTTATAGAAAAAATGTGAACATTTACAAAATGAACATAAACCATATCAAAATATATTTCATGACAAATATAATTATATTGATTTGATATTGTAGATGTTGATAATTATTATTTCTATATAAAGATGGTCAAAGCATAACTTTAAAAATGTATTATATACACTATAATTTTGCCAGGACTTAGGCTGGTCATAGTGGGGAGTAACTTAGACTAGTGTCATGCATATGACACTAGCATAAGTTACTACCTCCATAATGCAAAGTAATATAGTAGTAGTATCATAGATCGCTTCATTTATTATTTCATAGGCTCATTTGCCTCGGGAAGCGCTATGTTACAATAACATATTATGTTACCATAAGCAACTCTTTGCTCATTAAATACTTGCCACATAAGCAAAATTGTCATGGGATGTGTTAAGTTACTATCTAAGTTACTCCCACTATGGCTAGCCTTATAGATTAGCGTTAAATCTCATACCTTTTTTTTATCCATATCCATAGAAGAATAAACGCCGTGGTGACTTGCAGCTTAACATGTTGCTCTTGGAGACACTGAGGCTCTATGGCCCCATAGCTTTCCTCCAGAGGAAGACTGCCTCAGACACTATCCTAACGCACGTGAAGGTGCCGAAAGGAACGATGATAACAATACCATTAGTTTTGTTGCACCGGGACAAGGAGATTTGGGGACCCGACGCCGACGAGTTTAATCCGATGAGGTTCCAGAATGGCTTATCGAGAGCCGCCAAGCATTCACACGCGCTGCTGGCCTTCTCATTCGGGCCGAGGGTTTGTGCCGGGCAAAACTTCGCCATGGTTGAGGTGCAGATTGTGATAGCGACCATCATCAAGAGTTTCTCCTTCACCCTGTCCCCCACTTACGTGCACAAGCCCAGCAATTTCATCACGCTGATGCCCAAGTACGGGCTCCCTCTCATTGTGAGGAATCTGCAGCTGACTGCATGATCTTGGGACATATAGGAGCTCTACGTACTATGATGCGTCATGTAATAAGCCATATCATAGTAAATAATATACCCGGTCAGTTTGGCATGTACTTGCGACGTATGGTTATGTCACCATTGTTGTTCCTCCCGCTACATCTATAAACTTGTATGATGTAATATGTATGCAACTAGCAGTGTGAACCCGTGTGTTTGCATGGCTGAATTTAGTATCTTGTTGTGTTCATGTTTTCTCCATTTTATTATATTATTGGTCTATTTGACACACGTTTAAACTTTTAAATACACCATGGAGAAACTATTTAGTTATTTTGTAGTCAGATATTTGGCGCATTGAAATTATTTTTATTTAAATTTTCATCACATCATCGTTCGTTAATTTAACATTAAATATATATGAATGGTTGTGGTCTCTTCTGATTTTTTTTTATTTTTGGAAAATATCTGCAATAAGTGTATTAGTTTATTGCTAAGGATCATGCTACACCAAAATAAAAGATCGACGACATTGTAGTTAATAACTAGCTCATTATTCAAAAAGTAATATAAACTTCTACCTTTCACTCTTCCATTTCTGATGAATCAATGGAGAATCTCATCTTCGGCATATGTATGTTAGTTTTCTTAATTTTTTAATGTTATGCTTCGAGATATTCTCGTGCATAGTCATTTTCTAATTTCCAATATAATTTTGTCATCTAAAGCAATACAACCAATTGCCATGTGTACTCATTGATAATTGTTAAAATAGATACTCCAATCCTCAATTCACATTGCCTTTTTATAATTTTGTTCTGCACAACTGAAACAAACTATTACACATGACATTATGTTGCATTAGAAAATGTATTTTTTAAAATGATACTATGAGAGAGAGAGAGAGAGAGAGAGAGAGAGAGAGAGAGAGATGCATTGAAATATGCGAAAGATTTTTCCATAGGATTATATTAATGTCATGCTTTATAAAACTAAATGCAAGCAAGAAGCATCTTGTAATATGCATATGAAGCAAACTTGGTTCGTCATTTGTTGCTCAACCAGATTATACTGTATCAACTTTCATTATTTCTGGTACATCAATTCTATGTCACTTTCAACTGCCATAGAAATACTTTGAGAAAGAGGTATATTCTAGTGTTGTGCACTTCTATATTACTTAAAGATCACATTGCACGACTAAACTAAACAGTGCATAATTGAACTGAACAATGTGCAATTGAACATCACATTGCCTTATTTAAATTAAATATTGCATACTTAAAACTTCGCATTGCATAATTGGACATCACATTGCACAACTAACTAGAAATATGGTACAATTAAGAAGAAACATGGATTAGTTAGCTAAAATAGCTAGTCCTCAACAATGGAGGAGATTACGATTGGGTCCTTCACCTTGTATGGGCCTGAGACCTCATCACGGTCGGTGACTTACGATAGTTTGGGTATCACCGCTGCAGCTTTGAACTTAAAGAATGGACGTGCCCTATCATTTAATATGGACAACTGCATGGTGTCATCCATACACACATCTTTGATGGCCACCTCGATGGCAAAGGGCCGCTCCAAGATCTTGGGGTCGATGCACATGGCAGATCGGTAGCCTCTTCCGCACATCCATGATTTTCCTCTATGCGTCCGTATGCTCCTCAAGCTCCCGACTGTACGGGCAACAAATGTGAGGGTTTGGAGGAAGTGAAGTGGATTCGTATTCCACACGGTGTCACGCCGACGATCGGGCCATCGAGGATGGAGGAAGGGGGGCTAACTTATCTGAGTCAAGGCGGCTAGAACGAGGAAGAGTAGAAGGGTGCCAAGGAGGATTGAGGTAGGAAGGGATGAGGGTTGGAGGGCAGGAAGGGAAACGACGGGGGAGGAGGAAATTTTTTTGGCTAGTGAATATTTTCGCTGAGGGTGTGCATTATTGTGCAGGAAACACTCATCAAACAAATTTCTAGAAAAACTGCGTGCGATATGAACTTATTACACATGGTTTCTCTCGTAAACCATGTGAGATAAATCAATAACATACAATTTTTTTAGCTTGCACATGGTTGAAGGTATAAATCATGTGCAATTTTGGCTAACTGTAAAGGAAGATATCGACCAGAGAGGGTAAATTGGAGATTTTCAAATATATCTTGGATAAAACAAACTAACCGAAGACAAACTAGGACAACAAACATAGGTAAATTCTGTAGTTAAGACAAAATACATAAGCAGCAAGGTACATTTGAAATAGGAGCTGACCTATCAAAGAAGGAAGCAGAAACATAGTGGCATAGGACACATCGAAGACTAAAAACATAGTTCATGCAGCATAATAGAAAAGAGTACATCAAAATCTTCACAATGGAAAACATAGGGGGAGTAAGTTCTTTGCAATACAAAGTACAAATATAGTAAGTTGAGGGAGGAAATAGAACCCAAGCTTACTGAAGACAATGATTTGTTCAGCCAGTTCAAGTTGGTGACACAACTCTACATCTGAGTGGAGGGGATGAGGTTGAACTCAAAAGATAAAGTCTTCACCTGATTCTCCTTGAGGTACAACCAACTTCGTCTGCGCCCAATCACTCTTCAAAAATCTTTAAGGTAGATCTCTAAAGGCCTTCACAAAATTGTTCTTCTGGCAGTCCACCCATACTCTTGGATGCTCAGAATAGAAACCTAACCGTCTAATCGATGTACAGTCAACAAGAGTAATAGGTTAAGACCAGCTTCGATCAAGTTCTCTAGTGATCCCAATTTACTTAGCATTTTTAGGCTTTGGGTTTTTCCTCAGTAGGATTCTCTCAAATATGTGCAAGGAAAAATGAATTACTTAGACAATCTCCATCTCAATCCGCGCGGAGCGGCCAACCATCTAAGGGTAAGGTAGGGGCTATTTATAGCTGATGGAGCAAACCCGAGGGTTGAAATGACCATGGGAAGAGTACTCACCAAGTCAACACGACGCGTTGCTAGCAGCCAGACTTCAAATTAGCTCATACACCTGTTTTGTCTTGCCACAAGACAAACTATAGACAACCTATTGGAATGGTTTTATGATATGTAGTTGGCTGATGACATACCAGATTTTACAAATAACCTAACAAACAAACTGTTTAAGATGCCCTCACACAAACTGGCTAGTATGCATGTGTGGGCCCATATCTCAGTGAGATGTAATCGCAGATGGCCACTCAGCTTGCCCAAAAATAATCTCAGGAATACTTTTAGTTTACCTTCATGATTTAGATCCATTAATATCCATCAAAATCAGCTCGAAACATAACATCATACTACATTATTAGGAGGTAGTTGAATACGGCGGATTTGATAGCCGAATAAAATAAATGCAATCAAAATAAATAACTATTCGATGGCAACTTTTAGAATAAGCGCATCTTGTTAGTCCGGCCACGTCACACACGTGATGGGCAAGTCAACAGAGAAACGAGGGTTTTCACTATTTTTCTATTCATCACCCAGGGTGCAGAATAATTATTCTTCACCCGAGGTAATCTTACGATCACTTCATAAATAAATTATGTTTCAAATACAAATAGTTACAGTCATATTGATGCATTGCGTAAAATTTGGCATAAAAAGAGTCAGAAGACCAGAAAAACTACATTTTATGTACATTTTACAATATGTTTTTACATTTGTAATTTACGTAACATAAAATATTTTTTTGGTGATTATATACTTTCTTACGTTCTCTTTTTACGTTTGAAATAAGACAATTTACGGAACGTAAAATTACGGTGCATT
>NC_057798.1:11907847-11917800 GCF_018294505.1 Triticum aestivum
CGTGAGGAATAGTTATTCTTCACCCCCTCTCTATTTTGACATCAATGCACCGTATTTTTACGTTTCGTAATTTTTTTTATTTCATACATAAAAAGAGAATGTAAGAAAATATGTACTCGCCATAAAAAATATTTTATGTTATGTAAAATTACAAATGTAAACACATTGTGTAAAACATACATGAAATGTGATTTTTCTGGTCTTATAACCTATATTTTTGTTTTTTGTACCAAATTTACATATTGAATCAATATGCATGTAAGTGTTTATATTTTAAACATAATTTATTTAGGAAGTGATCGTAAGATTACCTCGGGTATTGAATAACGTATTCTGCATCCTGGGTGATAAATAGTAACACTAATATATTCTACTGGTTGCAACAAAACACTCTGATAACAGAAAATCAATGCACACAACTTTACAGCAAAATATACATCACAACAATATATATACCCGGGTGCCGGAAAAAGAAACTCGGACTGTCCGACATAACAGTAAATAGGACCATCACAGATGTGTGTAGCAAGATGACCATACAGAATATCATTTGATTACTAAGACCTGCAGTGCAGACTACAAGCAAACATGTTCTTCGCTAAGATCGTTAAAGCTTGGTGAAAGACCAAATACTCGATCAATAGTCATTCTCACATGGTGATAGTTATTTCATGGTTAAAGTGTGTGTAACCAAAATAGTATAAAAGGTTATTTCTCACAACCTAATTGCGCACATTGACTTTAATCTTATTCTCTGCTGCGTATGAAGCTTAAAGAAGTGCTAATTTTCCTTCAGAGCACTAGTTGCGTGGAGCACCATGGTCTCGATAGTGAAACCTGGTCCAAATGCTACCATTGCCCCCCACTCTGCTCGCTCTCCTTCCTCCTCCATTCGCCGGCGCAGCTTGTCAAGCACGAAGATCACGGTGGCACTAAACATGTTCCCAAACTTTTGTATGACAGTTCGGCTCGCCGCTAGCTTCGTGGGATCCAACTGGAGGGTCTTGTCAAGCTGGTCCAAGATCCCACGGCTGCCCGGGTGCACAGCCCAGAACAGGTCATTCCATTTGAAGTCCATCTCAAGTCGACCAAATGCTTCTGAAAGACAAGGTTCCATGGTGTCTGCTACCAGTGTGGGCAGTTTGGTGTAAACTTTGCCATGAGTGCCGTGGCTCCCCAAGTTCAGGGTGAGCACATGCTCGGTGCTCGGCACGAAGGTCTGAGAGACGGACACCATCTCAAACAGAGGATTCTCAACCGGGTGTATGGGATCGGCGCCGACGATAACCGCGCCTGCCCCATCACCAAACAACGCATGAGTAATGAGGGTGTCTAAGCAGTTCCCTTCGCCGGTGCTGCAGAAGCCAGAAATGGCGAGCTCCACGCAAACCACGAGGACGCGTGCCCCACGGTTGTTCTCAGCAAGGTCCTTGGCTAGACGCAAGGCGGAGCAGCCAGCGAAGCAGCCATTAAGATGGAGCATCATACGGCACACGTTGGCGCGAAGGCCAAGGAGTGAAACCAAGCGTACATCCGCACTTGGGGCGCCGGCGTCAGAGTTGGTGCTGGCAATAAGGTGGGTGATGTCAGTGGCCGGACGGCCCCACTTTGCGATGGCCTTCTTTGCTGCTGATGCCGCAAGCCCTGGAGCAGCCTTGGCGACGATATCATGCCGAGCTTCGCGGGACGGCGATGTGTGGTCCAGCAAGACAGGGTGGGAGTTGAGCAGTTCATCCGTGTGGTAGAAGAAACGGTTCTCCGTGCCCGTGAGACCACCTGATTAAATATTAGAGATCAAAAAAATCAACAACATAACGAATCATGTCAGATCATACACGTCTCCTTAAAAGAATTTGTACATATGTTTGGGTGCTTACATATTATCTTGAATGTGTCTTTATGGTCAGTAAGGTGCTCGCTCTTTGTGACACGGAAATAGTAGTAAGGGTACTCTTCTTGGGACACCTGGTTCGCAGGATTTGCTGTTCCAATAGCCAACATGGCTGCGCAGCCTTCCGCACGCTGCGCGCCCCGGATCTCACTAACTTTCGGTGAGCTGCCTGTCATGATCTCGGAGCAGTAACCTGCTATATATATCAGGGGGTGAACACAATAGGGAGGTAGATATACTAATAATTCACTAGAGATGTATCTATCATCACTATAACTCATAGCAAATGCTGAAGAACTCAAAAAAAAGCAACAACTCAATGCATCTTATCCATTTCTCAACATGGGGATCAATGTGAACAAAAGAAATTATGCCATGATAGGTAAATGCTGCATCGATGTTGTGAATAAAACCAAGAATGTTACATGCTGTCAGTAGCAATGTTAATCACATCTCTAGAACACTAGGACACCTAATTTGTCACTGCAGACTACATATAGAGGCATAATGAACTTTCTGCTTTTCTTTTTCTTATAGGCAGGAGATGCTTAGCTTGGATTATGGCTAACATGGATTCATATTTTTCTTATTTGATGTAAATATTCTTTTTGCTAATTTCGTGTTGCTTAAATTTTTAGAATCACCTATTATTGCACACTATGAAATTTTATAATATTAGTTCAGTTTTTGAAGACGTGCATAACAATGAACTATTAGTTCACTTTTTTTTGTGCAGGTTAGTTTTTTTTTTTTCATTTTTTCTGCATGTTAGGTTATACATACATAAATATGTTCTTTCGCCCGAAGGTTATACAGACTATATAGGATATTAAGATGGGTGGACGCTAATCCACAAGCTTAATTGAAACTGTGGCTCGGATAAGAAAAGGCCAAGCCACTGCTAAATAGACATAGACATAGCTTTATATGCTTACCTTCTGGTCGTAGAAACTAGGTAGCAGACTAAACAATTATGCTCGGATGTGAGGAGATGGCAAATATTTAAAGGCTGCAGCAGCAGAGCTGGTGAAGCTGATAGCGTGGACTAGTCGTTGCCCTGGAGATAAATTCGTCTGATCCGCCGCCATCCCACCCGTCCAGTTTGAATTTAGTCAATATCCAATCTTTAGAGCAAAATATCCAGCCATTCAACGGCTTGCCTATTTGCGTTGCAATAGTTTTCCACCTCGTGAGTGGTATTTATTTTCAAAAAAACTACCGCCCACACGTGTGGCATCTTGCACATCGCTCATATGCCTACATCATCACTCGTTTTGCCACGTATGAACTGATGACATTAGAAGGAATTTTTTGGTTTTTGGCTTAAAAATGTTTTATCTCCTAATTAAAAAATCAAATTAAAAATTCGTTTTCACCAATCCGTCTCGGCGAGATCTTCAAAACTAGACCCATGTTGATATGTTTTGACAAATTTTTTTTGCCCAAAAGTGGCCATGTGACAATTTTAGTTTGTAGAGCATGGCAATTTTAGTTTTCTGATGATGGCAATTCCAGTACTTTGACCATGAAAATTATATTTTTATGAACCATGGGAATTTTAAGTGCATGTATCATGACAATTTTAGTTTATGGTTCATGGCAAGTCTAGTTTCTTTCTGGAAGTACCTAGAACTCATCTAGATGAGATATAATTTGGTCTCATTCACTTTAAAAACAAGAATAGATACAACCCACGTCAGCACACACGTATCTTATAGCATCACATCCAATGGCTATAAAAGGTGAATGGGACCAAATTATATCTTATCTAGATGAGTTCTAGCAAAACTGCTTCTTAATTTCCCATTTTATAATATGTCAAAATTTACCTTTAAATGTAGAAGAAAATAGCTGAAACATATCATGGCAACTTCAGTGTAAACATCATGGCAATTCATATGCAACAGACATGGCAACTTTTAACCAAAAAAATTTCGTCGAAAGGTATTGATATGAGATCTAGTTTTGAAGGTCTCGTCGCGAGGGATTTAATGGTGAAAACGGATCTTCAATCGAATTTTTCATTTAAGAGATAAAACATTTTAAAAACTGAAAATCCAAAAAAATTCACACATGCTTGCATACGGTGACGTGGCGCAGTCTGGGTGTTATAGGGCGTGTGGGCGGGTTTGGCTCCGACCACACGTATGGGCGTTAGCGTTGTCCTTTATTTTTACATATTTCTTAGTCCCAGCTTGAGCATTATGAACCTGATTTTTTTTCCTACCTTGAGGGTTGGAATTAGCTTCACATATGTTGCCTACTTTGGATATATCCTTATGTTGTCACCGAGGACGCCAGACAACCAACTAGGTCAGAACTAGGGATTTTAACACGACGCTTGACACTAGGTAATCAAAACGGAACACCAAACTGTTGTGGTTCTATGGTGCCGCCCTACTTGCTGAACAAACCGTGCACATCCATGGCATATACGAAGAAAACTGCTCATGCTGATGTTCTTAACGTGGATATTTCCACATGATCGATAAGCATGCAAGCAATATTTTGAAACGTGAGGTAGACCCTCACTAGTAGAAAAAGAATCAAATGTGAAACACATTAGTCCCGGTTTGTAACAGAACCGGCACTAATGTGTCCATTAGTGCCGGTTCCAACGGCTAGGCGGGAGGAGCTCTTTAGTACCGGTTCGTGGCGAACCTTTAGCACCGGTTCGTGGCACGAACCAGTACTAAAGAAAGTGGTGGCAGGATGTTGTCAGAGTGGGGCCCTTCCAGCACCTTTAGTACCGGTTCGTGGCACGAACCGGTACTAAAGGTCGTCCTATATAAACCCTTCGTCCACCCGCACTCTATTCTTCCTCCTTTCCCCTCTCCCCCTCCTCTGTTCTTCCCTTCTTCCTCTCGAGTTCATCACAAAATTTGCCCCAAATTTGTCAAGATTTGCAGGCCCCCATCCATTCAAATGATCACCAAGGTTAGCAACTTTGTCCTTTCATCTCTCATTGCTAGATTAGCTCTTGCATTGGGTTTTAGTAATTTGGGAGGAATTATATGTGGTAGTATTTGATTTATATGCAATTTGAGGTCAAAATAACACTTAGTTTGCATATGTAGCTGTGGTTTACTTAGTGCCTTCTAAATCTCCGTCGTAACCACCGTCGGTCGCCCGCACCGTCCCGTCGCCGGCACCACCTTGTGGTGAGCCTGTTGTTCATGAAATTTTATATAAAAAATTGATGTTTGTGTCATTTGGATATATAGTTACTCGTATAATTATCTTACCCATACGTTGTTTGTTATACATAGTGCCATGGTTTTGATATCCGTCCCCGGCGGCCCTCGTCCTTGTTATGATTCGGATGTGGTATATTCTCTTTTAAAACTACTTGTTGCATTTCGTGTTTATGACAAATTATGCCCATCAAGTTGACATAGATATTTTTATCTAGGAGGTATGTGAACCGGAAATTCCAACCGACCCTATTGTCGAGAGGTTAAATTTAGTTGAAAGTGAAAACGAGTACTTGAAAGAAAAATTGGAAAGAATTGAGGGGGAGAAGATGGAATTGGAGTTGCATGTTGCCGATGTCGTCGATAATCACAAGATCAAGATGGAGAAAATGCGCTTGAAGATTAGAAAGATTAGAAAATATGCCATCGATAGTGAGGCTTGGTATCATTATGCTGTTGGATCAATTGTTATCTTAGTTGCGATCTTGATCGCATTTGTTGTTGCATTTAAATGTTTAGCTAGAGAGTTATTTGTTTGTTGCATTTAAGTGTTGTATGAACTTTATGTATGAACTTGTATTAATTTGGTCTATTCGGTGTTGTGTAATGAAGATGAGCCGGCAATGGATGTACGATGACCGATGCTCTCCCCAGTTCGTTGAGGGCGTGCATACTTTTCTGCTTGCGGCTGAGGCAAATAAGCGGGCGGATGGTTTTATGCCTTGTCCATGTGCTGGCTGTAAGAATGGTCACAATTACTCTACGTCAAGAACCATTCACGTCCACCTGTTTGAGTCCGGTTTCATGCCCCACTATAATGTTTGGACCAAGCACGGAGAAAGAGGGGTTATGATGGAAGACAATGAAGAAGAAGAGGACGACGACAGCTATCCTGGCCATGGGTTCCCTGAATACGATGATACAACAATGGGGGAAGAAGCTGAGACGGTAATGTGGGAAGAAGCTGAGCCGGCAATGCAGGAAGAAGCTGAAGAAGAGGCATCAGATGAGCCCGTTGATGATCTAGGTCGGGCCATTGCTGATGCAAAGAGAAACTGCGCAAGTGATTTGGAGAAGAAGAAGTTGCAGCGCATGTTAGAGGATCACAAAAAATTGTTGTACCCGAATTGCGTAGGTGACAAGAAAAAGCTGGGCACCACACTGGAATTGCTGCAATGGAAGGCAGAGAATGGTGTATCTGACAAGGGATTTGGAAAGTTACTGGTAATGATAAAGGATATGCTTCCAAAGGACAACGAATTGCCTGAGAGTACGTACGAAGCAAAGAAGGCTGTCTGCCCTCTAGGGTTAGAGGTGCAGAAGATACATGCATGCCCTAATGATTGCATCCTCTATCGCGGTGAGTACGAGGATTTGAACGCTTGCCCGGTATGTGGTGCATTGCGCTATAAGATCAGCCGCGATGAGCCTGGTGATGCCGAGGGCGAGTGCCCCAGGAAGAAGATTCCTGCCAAGGTGATGTGGTATTCTCCTATAATACCACGGTTGAAACGTTTGTTCCAAAACAAAGAGCATGCCAAGGCGATGCGATGGCACAGAGAATACCGTAAGAAAGACGGAAAGTTGAGAGTACCCGCTGACGGGTCGCAGTGGAGAAAAATCGAATGAAAGTACGGGAAGGAGTTTGCAGATGACGCATGGAGCGTATGGTTTGGTCTAAGCGCAGATGGCATTAATCCTTTTGGGGAGCAGAGCAGCAACCATAGCACCTGGCCTGTGACTCTATGTTTGTATAACCTTCCTCCTTGGTTGTGCATGAAGCGGAAGTTCATTATAATGCCAGTGCTCATCCAAGGCCCTAAGCAACCCGGCAACGAGATTGATGTGTACCTAAGGCCATTAGTTGAAGAACTCTTACAACTGTGGAATGGAACGGGTGTACGTGCGTGGGATGAGCACATGTGGGAAGAATTTGACCTAAAGGCGTTGCTGTTCGTGACCATCAATGATTGGCCTGCTCTCAGTAACCTTTCAGGACAGACAAACAAGGGATATCGCGGATGCACGCACTGTTTGGATGATACCGATAGTATATATTTGAATAGTTGTAAGAAGAATATGTACCTGGGACATCGTCGATTTCTTCCGAGCAGGCATCCGGTAAGAAAGAAAGGCAAGCATTTCAAAGGTGAGGCGGATCACCGGACGAAGCCTCGCCACCGTACAAGTGCTGATGTACATGATATGGTCAAGGATTTGAAGGTGATATTTGGAAAGGGTCCTGGCGGACAACCTGTTCCGAAGGACGCTGACAGACGCGCACCCATGTGGAAGAAGAAATCTATATTTTGGGACCTGCCATATTGGAAAGACCTAGAGGTCCGCTCCGCAATCGACGTGATGCACCTGACGAAGAATCTTTGCGTGACCCTGCTTGGCTTCTTGGGCGTGTATGGGAAGAAAAAAGATACACCTGAGGCACGGGAGGACCAGCAATGTATGCACGGAGAAGACGGCATACATCAGGGTCATGCAAGCTACGCTCTTACCAAAGAAGAGAAGGAAATCTTCTTTGAATGCCTGCTCAGTATTAAGGTACCGTCTGGCTTCTCGTCGAATATAAAGGGAATAATAAACATGGCAGACAAAAAGTTCCAGAACCTAAAGTCTCATGACTGCCACGTGATTATGACGCAACTGCTTCCGGTTGCATTGAGGGGGCTTCTACCGGAAAACGTTCGATTAGCCATTGTGAAGCTATGTGCATTTCTCAATGCAATCTCTCAGTAGGTAATCGATCCAGAAATCACACCAAGGTTACAGAATGATTTGGTGCAATGTCTTGTCAGTTTCGAGTTGGTGTTCCCACCATCCTTCTTCAACATCATGACGCACGTCCTAGTTCACCTATGCAAAGAGATTATCGTTTTGGGTCCTGTATTTCTACACAATATGTTCCCCTTTGAGAGGTTCATGGGAGTCTTAAAGAAATATGTTCATAACCGTGTTAGGCCAGAAGGAAGCATCTCCAAGGGCCATCAAAATGAGGAGGTCATTGAGTTTTGTATTGACTTTATTCCTGACCTTAAGCCGATTGGTGTTCCTGAATCACGGCATAAGGGCAGACTGGATGGAAAAGGCATGCTAGGAGGGGAACAAATAATATGTATGGACGGACATTCTCTCACTGAAGCACACTACACAGTTCTACAGAATTCCGCCTTGGTGGCTCTGTATATGGATGAATATAAGAATTTGCTATGCTCCAAACACCCGGAGCGGTCTGATGACTGGATTACACATGAACAAACCAGGAGTTTCACCAGCTGGTTGCAGACACGTACCATGCATGACACCTCTATTGAAGATGACCTGTACTTGCTGTCCCAGTTACCATCTTCGAATATAATGACTTTCAAAGGGTACGAGATAAATGGTAATACATTTTACACGATCACCCAAGATAAGAAGAGCACCAACCAAAACAGTGGCGTCCGCTTTGATGCAGAAACCAAGACGGGAAAGGAAACATATTATGGTTATATACATGACATATGGGAACTTGACTATCGACGTGGTTTAAAGGTCCCTTTGTTTCGGTGCAAATGGGTCAATATGACACGAGGCGGGGTAACGGAAGACCCGCAGTACGGAATGACAACAGTGGATCTCAACAATCTTGCGTATGCAGACGAACCATTCGTCCTAGCCAATGATGTGGCACAGGTTTTCTATGTGAAGGACATGTCTACCAAGCCAAGAAAAAGAAAAGATAAGGAAGCGAATGCATCGTACGGTGAGCCAAAGCGGCACATAGTTCTTTCTGGGAAGAGAAACATCGTGGGAGTGGATGACAAGACAGACAAGTCAGAAGATTATGAAAAGTTTGATGAAATTGCTCCATTCACAGTGAATATTGACCCGAGCATCCCGTTAAATGATGAAGATTTTCCATGGTTACGGCGCAAAGGGAAACAAGCGAAGAAAAAGTTTCACACCCAAAGATCTGGGATGTGATCGGCTTCACTATCATCACTTTCTTCTGTGTTTCACACCCAGAGGGGAATCTCTGTAATAGTTAGGGTAGTTATGTGTTTGGGCATTTGAAACGCGAAGAAATTTTATGTGCAAACAAATTCTTTCATGCCTTTACTGATTTTTAAAGTTAAGTTATTCACAAACTAGTGATTCACACTAATTTCAAATAATTCAAAATTTAAACTATTCAAATTTGAAAACTACGGGCACTAACAGAAAGTTTGTAATTTTTTTACCTAAAGCAAAAATATTCACAAAAAAACTCTAAATACACAAAAAACACAAAAATAAATAAAGCAAAAAAAATAAAAAAAGCCCGCCTACTAGGCCAGAGCGGCCTGCATACGAGTAGAAACCCAACCTGTTGTTGGGCCAGGATGCAGGCCCGGAAAGGCCAAGTGGGCCCATAGGGCAGCAAAGAACACGTAGGCCCAGTAGGCCTGCTTTGGAGAGGAGCTCGAGAGAGCGACCGCACGGGGGTTTATAAACCAGTGCGGTAGCCCCTCGGCTAGTGAGGTGGGACTAAACTTGCCGCACCGCACCTGCGCCAGGGCACTCCCTTTAGTACCGGGTCGTGGCACAAACCGGTACTAAAAGGGTGGCCTTTAGTACCGGTTTGTGCCACCACCTGGTACTAAAGGGGGTCGCTTCCCGCCGCTTGGGTTGGCCAAAACTGGCCTTTAGTACCGGTTGGTGGCACAAACCGGTACTAAAGGCCCCTCCTATATAAACAACACTTACGAAAATTTCAGTTTCTCATCTGGCTTCTTCTCCTCTGCACCGTCGCCCGCCGCCCCCGTACGTCTCCATCCCTCGTTGCCGCCCCCGTCACCGCCCCGTCCCCGTCGCCGCCCCCGTCGCCGCCCCGT
>NC_057798.1:11918054-11923362 GCF_018294505.1 Triticum aestivum
GTCCCCGTCGCCGCGCGCCCCCCGTCGCCGTCCCCGTCGCCGCGCACCCCCCGTCGCCGCCCCCCGTCGTCCCTCGCCTCGCCGGTGAGCGCGCGCACACACACACATACATTTTTTGTTTTTTAGTTATACAAATAGTTAGAATTGTTAGAATAGTTAGAAATGTTAGAATTGTTAGAAATTTTTCTGTTTTTTAGTTATAGAAATAGTTATAAAAAAGTTAGAATTGTTAGAAATTTTTCTGTTTTTTAGTTATAGAAATAGTTATAAAAATGTTAGTTATATATATAGAAATGTTATAATTTTTTTTCTGTTTTTTAGTTATAGAAATATTAGAAATGTTATAGAAATGTTAGTTATATATAGCATTGTTAGAAATGTTATAGAAATGTTAGTTATATAGAAATGTTAGAAATTTTAGTTATCAAAATCCAACCATTAAAAAAATGTTACTTTTTGCGGGCATATAGCTAGTATTTGTTCTCGACGATGCCCGACCCGCATCCTCGCCGTCGACACGTCCGCGACGATGTTCGGCTGACCCATGTCCGGGACTGGGCTCCGCCGGGCTGGCACTGGGAGGTGCTGCCTGGAGGGGCGCGCCGCTTGATGAGGAACCCGGCCCCGGGTCCCGTCGTCGACCCTGATCTCGTTTGGTGGCGTTCGCGTGGGCCAGTTTTGGCGCGGAGGGAGCCGGCCCAGCCGGAGGTGGTACGTCGCCGTGTCAGGGAGGAGGACGAGCACGTCCATCACTACATGGTTGCGTTAGAGGGCGGCAGGTTCTCCAATACCTGGCAGTTTCTTCAGGGATCTCACTTCAGCTATGATCCTGTGAGGGTTCCTTCTCTTTGGGTGTCCACCGCCCGCGCCGCAGAAACCGCGAATGTCATAGATTCTTCTGTAGTATTCGATCTTTATTAGCTACCTAGCCAGTCATGTATTCGATATTATATCTATTATTTGAGACGATGTATTCGAGATTATATCTATTGTTCGGGACGATGTATTCGAGATTATATCTATTATTCGAGACGATGTTTTCGAGATTATATCTATTATTCGAGACGATGTATTCGAGATTATATCTATTATCCGAGACGATGTAATTTGAATACTAAATTTTTTTTTATTTCTTTTGGATTAGTTAAATAAAAGCTATGGCGGACAATACCGGCAGAGAGGGAGAACATGCCATGTTTGATATGATACGCCATCCTCACGGGCCAAATGATGATCAGAATGAAGAAGATTATGACGGCTCCGAATTTCTAAACAACACCGGAGAGGGTGATATGATATTCGATCGCGACGACCGAATTGATGAAGTCATGAACTATGATTATGATGATGACGAAGAAAATGTTCATCTTGAAACAACAAAGACTGGCGAGGTATATATATTTATATATATAAGCAGGCATCTGGTGATCATCACATGTTTTAAATGACTTGAAGATATATTAACAAGTCGATCTTTGTTCTTTCAGCCATTTGGATCGAGCAAATCTTCAGGCAAAAGGACGAAACGAGGCCCGAACAAAAAGTTGAAGGAGGGCGTAAAGTACAATATCGAGGCAGTCAGACCTAATGGCGAACCATTAGCGCCTAAGAAGATTGCGAATAAGTTCGTTCGTCAGTGCGGAGTTCTTGTGAAGGACCGACTCCCGATCAAACTTCAAGAATGGAGAGAGCCAGCAAAGCCACGTCCAGATGTTACTTTTGTCGACAAGAAACAAAAAGATCTGCTTTGGGATACTCTCATGGAACATTTCACCCTACCAGATTATTTCACAGAAGCAGATGTGCAGAAAGTCAAGGACGCTGCTCTTAGGAAGATGGCGGTTGCATTCAAGAACCACAAGAATCGTGAATGGGACAAGTACGTCAAGGGAGGAAGGAAGACTCCAGTATTCGAGGGAACACTAGAGAACCAACGTGCTCATTGGGACGATTTCATGAAATTCAAGGATTCGGAATTAGCTAAGGAACGGTCGAGAATAAACAAGAAGAATGCCGAAAAAAAGGATAAGTTCCATAAGCTGGGGCCAGGTGGCTATGCGGTGGCAATGCCTAAGTGGGATAAGTCTGAGAAAGAGATGGAGGATGCAGGTGTCACTCCGGTTACTAAGAGCTGCCCCCCCAGGTGCAGGACTTGGTTCTATGCGCATGCGGGGGAGTTGGACCCGAAGACAGGCAATGTTTCGACAAGGGCAAGTCTGAAGGGATCCGATGATGCGATACTTGTTGCAATAGAAGAGGCACGATCGGGGGTGTTCCAGCCCAACAGAGAGAACGACGAGCTTACGCGTGCCCTGGGAAATCCTGAACACCCGGGAAGAACACGAGGCAAGGGCGCAGAACACCGACTACAGAACCCGTGCGAGAAAGAAGATTGCGGAGGAGAAGAAGAGGAAGATGGAGGAGGAGCAGAGGAAGCGGGACTATGAACGCCTTCAAGGCCTAGAAGCAAGTCAAGCGGAATTGGAAGTCAAATTCCAGCGGCAGCAGGAGCAGATTGACTCACTTACCCAGCAAAGGGGGTCTCAGCAGCTGCAGTAGCTAGCGGATGATCCAGCATTGGATAGCACCGCCCCATCCATGCCGAGAAGCAGCGTGGGGTCCGCCCCGGACGACGCAATGCTGGGTAGATACCCCGTGGATGACATCACGGAGAACACTAACTGCGAGCTACACGTCAAAATGAAGAACATATCCATGAAGGTGGCGGACGCCGTTGCTTTTACAAATCCCCCCGAGGGAACCTTCCATTGCAACCCGATTCCAGCGGGCTACGCTCGTGTCTTGGTTGATGAGGTGGTGGACCCACCACATTCGGAGCTACAGCTTGACATTCCTGGAGGTGACGACGAGCACTTTCTCGGAGAGGCCAAACATCGTATCATCCTATGGAAAAAGGATTGCATCATTTTTCGAAGGCCACCGACACCGCGTCAGCCGACTCCTTGTCGAAGTCCGCCATCGAGTCAGCAGACTCCCGCTCCTGCAAGTCCACCAAGTCCGGCAAAGTGTCAGGCCACTCCTCCTCCAAGTCCGGCAAAGTGTCAGGCCACTCCTCCTCCTCCAAGTCCGCCACAGCGTCAGACGTCCACTCCTCCTCCAAGTCCGGCACAACCTCAGGCCACTCCTCCTCCAAGTCCGGCACAGCTTCAGGCCACTCCTCCTCGTCCAACTCAGCCCCGTCAGCCGTCTACGCCACCTCAGCAATCGCAGAAGAGACACCCCGCAGCTATGGTGCGTAGCGGTACGAGTCGAGGTAGTACAGGAAGTACAGGCGGAGGCAAGCGATATAAATATGGTCCAAGCCTCACGCCTCTTCCGCAGAGGCCTTATGACAAGTCCGAGGAGGAAAACGCAGCCATATCGAAGGCCGAGGTGGAAGCCCATTTTGCAGCGAAACCGCCACCGCCGCCAAGGGAGAAAGTGCCTGAGGAAACGATTGACCACTTCATTCGTATGGCTCAACCACCAGCTCCCAAGCCTGTTGACACAGACTATGAGCGCCACATCAGGAAGTTAAATCGAGCACGTCTACGTAAGGAGACGAGCTTGGGATCGAGCAAACAACAAGCAGCTGTCAAAAAGTGCGGGAAAACCATTCCCCAGCTGGGAGAACAGGCGGCGCAATTGATCCCCTCGCTTGTTGTGCCAACAACACGTGACAGTACGCGCGCCCAATATTATTGTGGGCAAACAGTTTACGTTCCCGAGGTGGGCAATGTGGTAATAACCAAGCACCATATAATGCAGGCTGAAGTTCTCAACATCACTGTTGGACAACTCCTCGAGATCGAGCCCATGCCTGTGCTTACAGAGGATGAAATAAAACGAAAATATGTTCGGGGCCAACCTTTGGTCGAGCCAGACAAGGTCAAGAACCTCCCAACAAGAATGTATGAATTGCATCAATGGTACATGAACATTACCAAGATTTCCAATCGAGAGTCCCTCATGGTGAATGTCAAGGAGGAGCATTACTTCCATGAGAAAGCTCTGTCTGTTGAGTATTCTAAACTGTTTCAGTTATACAATCAAGACGCACTCGACAAATCTATCGTCAGTTGCTATTGTCTGTAAATGATTTCTTTCTGTAATTTAAGTCTCAAGCTAGCTGTAGTGATCCTTTTGATCAATCATTACCTGTAATTATCCTCACTATATTCTTTTCTGTGGTATTATGCAGGATGAAGATGTATGAAATGAGAAAAGGTGGACGCTTTGGCATTGGGTTCATTGACCCAAACACCGTTAATGAATACACATGGCTATTAAATCCACATCATGAAAAGGACGTAGAGGACAACATGCTAGAGTTCTTGAAGCGCCTCAAATACAATGAAGATATACTACTTCCTTACAACTTCCAATGAGTCACACTGTCTTGTACAACAAATTCTCTGTTTTTGCCTACTAGCTAGCTACATGTTTTTGCTTACATATGCCCGCTTAATTAATACATGCAAACGTGTGTGCATGCAGATTTCACTGGATCTTGTGTATCATTAAAGTTGACGCCGGAACAGTTGAAATACTGGACTCACTACTCAAAGCAAATACTGACTATAACATCTTGTTTCGGATAGTAAACAGGTAATTTCAATCATTATTAACTATATATCTCGGCCTATTTAGTTCGTCATTTCATGATATGAACTATTTAATAACCCCTTTATTCATTTTCTTTGTCGGCGGGCAGGGCTTGGGCAAGGTTCATCAGCGTCACGGAAGGCGAATGGAAAAAAATCTTAAATGGTTTCGACCCAAGGTAAGTAATTAAGTAGTACTAGCTAGCTATCTAGTTGCCATCTCTTTAATTATCATGCTTGATTAATTATTATCTGATCAAATTCCATTCTCGTAAAGGCCCTGAAGCAGGCGCAGGGGACTGATCTGTGTGCATTCTGCGTTTGCGAGAACATTCGCATGATGGCGTCCGAAAGGAGCAGATCTTAAAGACAGGAATGAGTACGCTTGGCAGAACACTATTCACAATTTTTTACACCATTATCGATATCTAGTCACACAACTAATACACATGCATATTGATCTCCTTCTTAACAGTTCAAAGAGGTGCGGGAGAAGCTCCTAGAAACGGAGCGCGTAGAAGCACTTCAAGAGGAAATAGCGGGATTTTTGCTCGACCAGGTCATAAATCCGAAGGGAGAATACTATTACCCGCTACCGCCCCCATGAAAACCACTTCCAATTGTCATCGTGCTCCGAAGGCACCAATTAGGCTAATGCCACTGGCTCCGAAGGCAACATGCATATGTAGGAGAAATTGTATATA
>NC_057798.1:11923828-11927925 GCF_018294505.1 Triticum aestivum
GTGTACAATGTGTAGTATCGTAAAATACCAGCAAACGAAAAAGAATTAAAATGGAAACACAAAATTAAATGAAAAAAAATCATAAAACTAAAAACCCCCCAAACCTTATAGTACCGGTTGGTCTTACCAACCGGTACTAAAGGGCTTCAGGCCCCCGGAGCTGGCTTGTGCCACGTGGTTGCCCTTTAGCACCGGTTCATGCTGAACCGGTACTAAAGGTGGGGGGACTTTAGTGCCCACACTTTAGTGCCGGTTATGGAACCGGCACTAAAGGGCCTTACGAGCCGGTGCTATTGCCCGGTTCTGCACTAGTGCCTCGGGCAAGAGACCCTCCAGCAGCACCACATGATATATAGCAAGGGTACCGGTGTCCTAAAAATTCCATGCAAGAGACCCTCCAGCAGCACCACATCGTCCTACCAAGAACTGAGTGATGGCAGATCTAACCCAGATCATGAAGGGCAGGACTTCCTTCGACTCCAGCCCATGCCGCCATTCACACCACTGCAACAGCGCTCTTGATCAAGATCTTTGCAAACCAGGCCACCATGCGCTGGATGAGCCCAATGTGAGGGCCATCACTCCAGCTTTATGATGGCGCAAGCACTAGCCTTGTCTACGGTGACGATCTCCAAGATAACACACCCACGTACGCTCTGAACGACTTCCACCTTACAGTTCTCAACCTCTTGCAGTGATTTAGTTTAAAATTTTAGGCTTATAATGAATGCATTCCAAGTCCTCTCTATTGGGAGATTACGCTCGAATATCTCATAATCTTTATTGATGTTATTTCAATGGATTAAAATGGTGGCATTTAAACACTAGTACCCCATCCGATCGAAAATAAGTCTCGTGGTTTTAGTACAAATATGAACTAAAACCATGACACTTATTTTGGTTCGGAGGGAGTAATATACTAAGATATACTGTTTATTCATTGCATTTTTATGGATCTATATCTCTTTGTCGAAATTATTGTGTGGTAGCAACTAGTTATGTCAAAGACCATACATATATACATATGAAAATTGTTTTTTTTTGTGCCGGCAAGGGTGGATGTGGTGGCATCTAGAGGTCGGCCGCCATGTCATCGTCGAGTAGGGTTGGATCTAAGGCATCAAGACGGCACGGTCCCGACCAATCGGGGTGGACAGGAGGGAGTAAATGGAGCAAGGACGTCGGTGGCCAATACAGCGGGGCAGACGGCGGTCGGCTAACTCATTTTTGGGGTTACAAATTGCGGGAGTGCGCTACTATATATACCTAGTGTCCTCATCACTGACGGGTCACTAAGGGGATCCGGTCAGTGATACATATACAACATTGAATGGTTTCACGGCCGACCAATCAATGTTAATTGTCTACTTCATTTGATATTGTTTTTGTGATACAACTAGATATGTTTTTCCAACCATTGGGGTTGATCTCTTGGAGTACACGATAGTTCTGCAATCATAATAAATTTATTTGGTCATCTTTGTCTACATATGAAGAATATGTAAAACTATATATATATCAGACAAAGATAGAGGTCGGCCAAGCAGTCTTGTGTGTTTACAAGTGAGGTACATCATTTAAACATCATAAAAGTACACCATATTTTCGAAAGATTAATTGAACCATGTAAAGACCAATTCATATTTTTAAAAATTGTGAAATCATGAAATTTTAAAAATATTATGAACAATTGATTGTTGGTGTCTTATCACTAGTTGGTCATTTTTTGGCCGGTCAGTGATGCACTAATTTATGCAAACTTTAAAATTCTTGATCTCTTTCATATATAATTCAGAACTTAGTTCAATTAATATGCAAATAAAATATTTGCAACAAACAATTGATGGCACCTAATCAATGACACTTGAATGATACTCGAGCTCCAAACAGTTCCATTCATGTGAGCATGAAAGCTTTCCCAACAACCAGAGATAGTCACATGGTTAACTACTGGTCAAACAACTGTACTCTTCCAATAAAAGTTGTGTTCCCAGTAAGTGAAACATGTCCACAATCCAGAGTACTATACATCCATCAAGTTAATTGGGATTTGCCATGATTGAAGTTGCATCCGCATCCAATCAAACCGCAAACTAATTTTTTTTCCACCCGTCTTTCTCTTCCTTGTTAATCAGAAGTCCACGACCGCTGTCCAACATCTTGTCTTGTGTTACTCTGGTCAGCAGGTTGCATCGCGATGGGTAAAACCTATTAATTGTCTTAAATAGACAGTTATACGGAGGCACGAGAAGTGCCAAAGTGATCTAAGAGTATGGTTAATAGTACAGCCAGCTAATGGCCATAGGATGTTGTCAAGTCATCTATAACCAACCTTACAGCCGACAAGTATAATAATTCGATATAAAGATATGCTACTTTATTAATACACAGTCCACCTTCTACTCTCACATAGTGCCGCGAAGCACGTGCTGTAGCTGGAACTCATTCGATTGCCGGCTCCTCTTCTCTCTCCTCCACGTCAGTAGAAAAATAATATTTTAATTCTTACAGCCTACTTACGTAAGCTTATTGTACTTGCTCTAAAAGATGTGCCCAAGCAATGAACTTGCCATATATCTTCCCGTTGGCTCGAAGAGGAACACACGGAATCTCGTCTTTCATCCAAGAACATGTTTCACAAGCTCTACTGCAATGATATATTTTTCAATAGAAGGAATATATTTGTACCTAACATATATTTACTACAACCGATCAATGCACCAATGCGACATTAAGATCTAAAGACATCGAGGATACACACAAAAAATAGTAAAGAAAGAAAATTTAAAGAAAAATGAAAACACGACCCTAGAAAATCACGGCGGGGGAATTGGCAGCACAAACAATAACATGCAACAACACGAACCACTACCCTTAGAAACACATGAAATGTGAGAGAGGTTCTTAAACACCAAAACCTCTATAAAGGTGAGGATGATCATAACAACAATAGCTAAAATCCATAATATCTCTAAACCTAGTTATGGTTTCCACACGTGGATAGCTAACTTCAATGCAACTCTCTCCATGGCTAGTAGTTTTGTGATATTCCAGTCCTTCAAGTGCCTCTTAATGGACTCCTCCCACATCAAGTTTTGCCTGCCCTGATCTCTCTTGAAATTATCAAGACGATATATCCTTGCCCTATGCATCGATGTGGAGGCATGTGTGGTGTATGACTAAACCATCTCAGCCGATGCTGGACAAGCTTCTCTTCAATTGGTGCTAGCTCAACTCTATCACGTATATCATCATTCTAGACTCGATCCTATCTTGCGTGGCCACATATCCATCTTAGCATGCACATCTCAGCTATACCTAACTGCTGGACGTGTCACCTTTTAGTTGACCAATATTTTGTGTCACACACCCAAAAAAAAATCAGTCTTTTATCTTCTATTATTATTTTGTCATGGAAGATGACATTCAACCAACTAGGTCAGATCTAGGGATTTTCACCATGAAGCATGAGATTAGGTAATCCAGAAGTAGCACACCCATGTGCAAGATAACACACCCATGTACTCCCTCCGTTCCAAAATAGATGACCCAACTTTGTACTAAAGTTAGTATAAAGTTTAGCCATCTATTCTGGAACGGAGGGAGTAGCATCCGAACGAGTTCCACCTTGCCGTTCGTGACCTCTTGTAGTGATTTAATTTGAAATTTTAGGCTTATAATGAATGCATTCCAAGCCCTATCTATTGGGAGATCATGCTCGCATATCCCATTATCTTTATTGATATTATTTCAATGGATTAAAATGGTGGAGTTGAAATGCTAATAAGATATATTGTTTAATCGTTGCATTTTTATGGATCTATGTCGGTTATTCGAAATTATTGTTTTGTAGCAACTAGTTAAGGCAAAGTCGATACATATCTACATCTGAAAAATTGATAATAATCTTTTTCTGGTGCCGGCATAACTTTGTAGCCCAATAAAAACTAACATCATCATATACATGTCATGCCTTTGGTGTTGATCCAAGGGTGTATCTGCACTTCTCTTCATCTATTGTAGGACACATGATGTGTTTGACCAATAAGTATATGTATCTAAAAATGTTTCTAGCCCGTGCGGCCGCACGGGTTGAT
>NC_057798.1:11928507-11928969 GCF_018294505.1 Triticum aestivum
GAGATGAGATGGAGAAATTCCCAGGAGCACCGCGTTGTCCTCTGTTCAGCCATTCCTCAGCATCTGGGATATGAGCCTTTCAATTAATTAGTGTGTACGAGATAGGATGGAGAAATACTGACGAGCACCACGTTGTCCTATGTTTAGCCACTCATCAGCATCTGGGATGTGAGCCTATCTTGTACTGTACTACATTCCACATCTGGGATGTGAGCCTATCTTGTACTACGTAATAGTACTATTTCAGTATATGTATCTATCATATTAATTTGGAAAATTATTTTCTTGACCTATAGTACACCTCGAGCTCCAAACAATCCCATTCAATGTGCGAAGTCTAATTCCAAGGGACTACCTGTACCACCAATCAACCAAAAACAATTTCATGGTTAACTATTGGTCAAACAACAAGTTATACTCTTCTGCCCAGCAGTCCATACACCCATCAACCAATTTTTTTTT
>NC_057798.1:11929127-11930050 GCF_018294505.1 Triticum aestivum
TACAGAGCTCCTCGATTGTCATTTGACCACCCAACAATGCAATTACCTATAACATATGTTCACAATCATTCCCATAAAGTTTCAGATGTTTTGGAAATGCTTTGCTATGTTTTCTTGCGGGAGTACACTGTGCTGGGGTGTAGAAAACCCACTCTCAAAATCGATTCCACAACCAGATACCTTATATTCAAATCATTAAATCCATATTATTACATGCAATGTGAAATCTAATCTAAGCGGAGGCCGTCTAGCTCGGCTATGCCCATGTCTGACGCCTGGCTGCGCCCCTCGAAGTCTTTTTTCGGTCGCTACGGAGGTAGAGTAAGCCATGGGACACGTACCAGCTCACGGGACTCGAGTCGCCGTTGTCAACCATGCCTACTCTTCCTCGTCGGAGCCTTTTGCGTGCATGTCACCGGTTGTCGTGAGATCACTGATGGATCCATGATGGGAGGAGCCGTCGACGTCCACCACGACATGGTTGTGGTGCATGGGGTGGCCGTGCACTATTCGCGGCGCCGGAGATTGCGACCCCCCCTCGGCAACGTGCGTCGAGAGGGGTTACGCCGACTCCCACGCCCACCGCCTCGCACGGCGGGCACCCGCGCCATTCTTGTTTCGGACGACGTCCGTGGTTCACATCCACCAGCGCATTGGGACGCCAGATGGACCACGCCGCCTTCGGCGAGGCAGCGGCTGCACACCTCGTGCCGGATCCATGCATCATTTGGGCGGACGCAATGGATTCCCGATAGAAGGAGTCAGACCGCAGCCGTCGTGCTTCATCTCCCAAGGAGCGGCGTAGCACGAGGCGGACGACCATCTCTTGCTCAATATTGCGTGGGACGAACTCCAGTCAATGGATCTGGAGGTGTAAGACCCGGATCCGCTGCCCGCCATGCCGGGCGACGGGATATCACCGG
>NC_057798.1:11930096-11959993 GCF_018294505.1 Triticum aestivum
CTTGCGGCTAGGGTTTCGTCCGGAGTGCGGATAGGGTCCAATTTATGTGTGGTCCGGTGAGCTGGGGTGGGCCAGTTCCGACGTGGCGGGCGCGCCTAGGAATCCCGATATCCACCCCAGATAAGGGCCGCCCAGGTGGGTACAGTTTTACCATCTGGACACTGACTGGGCAGCCTACCCAGGCATTTAGGTGGGTTTGAAGTGTTCGGTTATAGATGCTGTAATGCAACCTAGCTCCGGCTTGCAGGTTCAGCTGCATGGATACCTGTAAGGCTGAGGTTCTGCACATCTGCTTTTATTTTATTTTTTGCGGGTAGTATCTGCACATCTCGTTGGGCATGGATGCCGGATGGTTCAGGATTTGTCATAAGGAATGTATTTCAATTTTCACATCCCCTCAATTCGCAGACTACATTTCATTTTTTTTTCGAAAAAGGGGATTCCCCGGCCTCTGCATCAGATCGATGCATACGGCCTCTATTATTAAAAAGTAAAGAAGGTCTCAACAAGGTCTTACAGTTATGGAACAAAAGCAGCATCTAGCTCACATAGAGCGTCAACTGCAAAGCAGAAACCACAAAAGCCACAACCGGCTGGCATAAAAACAGATAGGTAAACTAAATGCCTATCCTATTACATGATCGCCATCCAAACCGGTTGAAGATATCCCGCGCTACCGTCTCCCACCGGACAGATCCAGTAACCAAACGCTCCCTGGCCTCCGTCGGAGTGAGTAAGGACCACGTATGGATCAGTGCTGCAGCTCGGAATAACACCTGCAAAAAATGAGTATTTGTTGTTCTGTTAAAAACTAAATCATTTCTGCAATTCCAAATTGCCCATAATAACGCACATACTCCTACACGAATGTGTCTGGCTGTTTCGGACTCAATCCCAACAAGCCACGCCCCAAATAACGTGTTGACCGATCTCGGAGGAGTAATATTAAAGGCAATTTGCACGGAGCGCCACAACCCTCGTGCCAACGGACAGTCAAAAAATAAATGCTTGATAGTCTCATCCCGATCACAGAAACTACACCTAGTAGATCCTGTCCAGCTGCGCTTAACTAGATTGTCCTTTGTAAGAATAACTTGTTTATGCACAAACCACATAAACACTTTAATCTTCAAAGGTACCTTAACTTTCCAGACCTCTTTGAAAGTAGGTATCACAGTAGAATTAATGATATCAATGTACATCGATTTAACCGTGAACACCCCAATTCTAGTTAGCTTCCAACATAACTGGTCGGGCTGAGGATTTAGCTGAACTTCCATCAGCCTACGGACCAAGTGAAGCCATGCTTCCCATCGAGGCCCGACAAGCACCCTCCTAAACTGAATGTTTAGAGGGATAGACTGCATCACCGTGGCAACGAGAGCGTCCCTACGCTGAACAATACGATATAGTGTCGGATATTGTGTAGCCAGAGGCGCGTCACCCAGCCACGTATCCTCCCAGAATCGCGTATCATCACCATTACCGACAATACATCTCGTTCTGTTAAAGAAAGCGGCTTTAACCCTCATAAGCCCTTTCCAGAACGGCGAATCTGTAGGTCTCAGAGTGACCTGGGATAAAGTCTTTGAGTGCAGATATTTACTACATAGAATCTGCGCCCAAGTTGCCTCTGTCTCAGAAGACAACTTAAACAGCCACTTACTAAGCAGGCATCTATTCTTGACTTCAAGATTTTCAATAGCAAGTCCCCCTTGGTCCTTTGGTCTACAAATAATATCCCATTTGGCCAATCTGTACTTCCTCTTAGACTCATCACTATGCCAAAAGATGCGAGAACGATAGAAGTCTAGCCTTTTCCTAACCCCAACTGTGACCTCGAAGAAAGATAAGAGAAACATAGGTAAACTCTTGAGCACCGAGTTAATCAGAATCAACCGGCCTCCATAAGACATGAGTTTTCCTTTCCAGCAACTTAGTTTCTTCTCAAACCAATCCTCGATGCACTTCCACTCACCATTTGTTAGCTTACGATGGTGTATGGGAATACCAAGATACGTGAAAGGTAGAGCCCCAACTTCACAACCAAACAATTGTGTATATGCATCTGGTTCGTCTTTGGCTCTACCAAAGCAGAACAACTCGCTTTTATGGAAATTAATCTTCAGCCCCGACAATTGTTCAAAAAGGCATAACACTAACTTCATGTTCCTCGCTTTTGCCAAATCGTGTTCCATGAAAATGATTGTATCATCAGCGTATTGCAGGATGGACAGACCACCATCAACCAGATGAGGCACCACTCCCTCCACCTGACCGGCCTCCTTGGCCCTCCCAATCAGGATCGCTAACATATCAACCACAATATTGAACAGGATCGGCGACATAGGGTCACCCTGTCTCAGACCCTTGTGCGTTTGGAAGTAGTGACCTATGTCGTCATTAACTTTAATGCCAACACTACCTTTTTCCGTGAATGTTTCAACCTGATGTCACCAGATCTCATCAAAGCCCTTCATCCGTAAAGCCTGCTGGAGGAATGGCCATTTGACTTTATCATAAGCCTTCTCGAAATCCACTTTGAAAATAACACCATCTAGTTTTTTCGTATGAATTTCATAAAGCGTTTCATGAAGGACCACAACCCCTTCGAGGATGTTCCTATCTGGCATGAAAGCCGTTTGAGAAGGTTGTACTACTGCGTGCGCAATCTGTGTGAGCCTGATCGTCCCAACCTTGGTAAAGATTTTGAAACTGACATTCAGAAGGCAGATAGGCCGAAATTGCTCAATTCTCACGGCATCTGTTTTCTTAGGCAACAAAGTTATCGTTCCAAAATTAAGTTGGAAAAGCTGCAAATGTCAAGAGAACAAATCATGGAACATCGGCATCAGGTCCACTTTGATAATATGCCAACACTTCTTGTAAAACTCAGCCGGGAAACCATCCGGCCCCGGTGCCTTGTTACACTTCATCTTGGAAATAGCCTCGAAAACCTCCTTTTCCGAGAAAGGGGCAGTTAATACATCGTTCTCCACAGCAGTAAGTTGAGGGATATCGTGAACCCTAGACTCATCCAGGGACACACACTTCTCCTCTGGTGGTCCGAACAAATGTTTGTAGTACTCAGTAATGTAGAGCTTCAGGTTGTCCTGGCCGACTATTGTACCCTCATCTTGTTCTAGCTGGAAGATTCTCTTCTTCCGGTGCTTGCCATTGGCTATCATGTGGAAGAACTGAGTGTTCGCATCCCCCTGGACAACTTTTCTCACCTTTGCCCGCAGTGCCCACTTTAATTCTTCTTCACGGAGTAACTCTTTCAGCCTCATCTCAGCCTCATGCTTGATATGAAGCTCGGTGGCTAACAGAATCGTAGTTTCTGCTTTTATATCTAAGGTTTGAATAAGGGAAAGGAGTCGTTCCTTCTCCACCTTATACACTCCACCTAGATGCTTAGCCCACCCATGAAGGAAACTTCTGAGATGCCTAATCTTGTTCTGCCAGCGTTCAAGGGCATTCCTACCTCCTACATCTTTAGTCCATTCTCTGGCTACAAGATCCAAGAATCCTTCTCTTTCAAACCAAGCAAGCTCAAAAGAGAATAAATTCTTGTTGCCCGAATAGGTAGCCCCACCAGAATCGAGCAACAGAGGTGTGTGATCAGAAATCCCGCGAGATAGAGCCT
Organism: Triticum aestivum; assembly: GCF_018294505.1. NCBI lineage: Eukaryota > Viridiplantae > Streptophyta > Magnoliopsida > Poales > Poaceae > Triticum > Triticum aestivum. The sequence goes on from NC_057798.1 coordinate 11,933,743, forward strand.
GAACAGTTACAAAGGGAAACTACTGTTCCCAAGCAACACTAGCCAGAACCCGATCCAACTTCTCGAAAGTTGGATTTGGCAACGCGTTAGCCCAGGTGAACTTCCTACCTGAAAGCTCAATCTCTCTCAAATCTAAGCTTTCAATAATAGTATTAAACATAAATGACCATCTCCCATCAAAATTGTCATTATTCTTTTCATCACGTCTTCTAATAATATTAAAATCACCCCCAACCAGAATTGGAAGCTGCTCAGACCCGCAGACTCTAACAAGATCAGCCAAAAAGTCAGGTTTGAACTCTGCCTGCGCTGCACCGTACACCGCCACCAAAGCCCAGTCGAAACCATCATCTTTGGACCGCACCCTGAACTTAACAACAAAATCCCCCATGACCACACTGCGAACTTCGAGAGAGTCACATCTAACACCAAGTAAGATTCCACCCGACCTTCCTCTCGCTGGAAGACAATGCCAGTCAAACTCAATACCCCCCGACAACGTATTGAGAAATTGAGGTGAGAAATTTGCTCTGCCCGTTTCCGACAAGGCAATAAAGTCCAATCTATGCTCAATGGATGCCTCTGCAAGGAACCTCCTTTTAGCCAAGTCCTTAAGACCTCTGCTATTCCAAAAGATTCCTCTCATATCTCATCATGAAATTTTTTAGCCGTGCGGATCCTAGCGCTCCTACGGACCACGGACATCGGATATATTTTGCGCTTCCACTTGCGCTTAGGGCTGGTCGGGCCCACCCGGTCCAAACTGCCCGTAACCGGGGACATAACTACTTCCAAACCGACATTCTTGTCCTCCTCCTCCGGCTCCTGGAGGGGTTGTGCGAGATCATCACAAAAATTATCAGGTATTCGAACTCCCAAGGCATCAATCTCAGAATCGTTCATCGGTTTGACAGCAGCTAAGTCACGAATCATTTCTAAAGCCCTCTCGGCTTTTAGATCAAGCAAATCGTTAACAGAATTAGTAACTTCACCCTCATTACTACCAAGTGAAATTCCTAATTGGTTTGCCTTATCCACAATTTGATCATTCGAAAAATGCAAAATAGTATTGGAAGTATTTACGGACATACCAGTAGTGACCTGGACGTCACGAAGCTTTGCTGCCCTTACGGCACAGCGCTGCTGCATGTCGTCAACCTTCGGATAGCCCTGAAGCCGACAACTCATGCGTCGGCCCTCAGACGCCTAGTCCGGGATCCCGCCAAACAGAATAACCTCCTCCCTCGAGAATTTATCCGGAGAGCGACCGCCTGTCACTCCCCGAACATCCACCCGGTCGCCATGACCAGGTGAGAGCGCCGAGTCAGCCACTGGGGAGGCAAAGGCCACCTGCCTCCGCCCCCCATCCGCTCCGGACCGCCTGTCAGGAGTGCACGTCGATGTCGCGAACGGGGTGCTCCCCTCGGGCACCGAAGGTGAAGAGGGCCTTGAGGCCGCCTGCCCCAAGCCCTCTCGCAGAGCCTGTCCAGCCGCCTGCAGTGTGGCCCGAGCAACAGGCATAGAAGGTGCGGAGGCCACCTGCCCCGGCCCCCCTACCGTAGGCCCGTTGTCTCTCCCGGTAAACTCATTGGGAAGAATAGGAGAAGGGGTCTCCAAAGCACCCTGCCCCGAACCCCCAGATGGGATCGGACCACCCTCCTGCAACTCAGCCACATCACCGCAACCCTCCACACCCGTGTCCTCAAAGTCCAACGCAGGTAAAGAGTGCTCAAACTCCTCAAGAGACTCCACCCGCTCGCTCCAAAGTCGCGGAGGTGCAGACGCGTGACCAAAGGAACCAAATCTCAAAGTGGTCGACGGCACAGACATGTTAGGCGCCGTCCCTCCTCCTGCTGCCTTGGCAGTCGACTCCGGTCTCTTGGCCATCTCACACCCAGAATCATTGGCCGGTGTTTCCTTACCGGCCGTATCATCATCACCCTCGCTCATATCGTCGCCAGTGGCAGCCGGAGCCTCGGCAAAGAGGCTATCATCCTCAAATTCAATCTCAAGGCTGTATACCTAACCACGATAAGCCCACTTAACCACGTCCGGCACGAAGTCAATGTCCAAAATGCTGACTAATAGGCGAGAAATCCCATGAGCTCGAGTAAAGGCCATATCCACTCGCTCGGTCTTTCCCACCATGATACCCAGGCTATCAACAACCCTGGCATCCTGCAGGAGCGCGGACGGAGCTCCCGAAAAGCGCAGCCAGGCCTGGGTGAGGGGTTTACCCTGAGGATCAACCAGCTTCCACTCCTGGAACTCAAGAATGGCCTCCGTACCTGGAACCTTACACATCCCAAAGCTCAGCAACCTCTGTAAATCCTCCACAGTCGGGAACTGAACTCTGAATAAGTTGGTCTCCAGCCTGACAAGCTCCCAATGGAAGTCTCCTGGTGCCAGCTCCCGGAAGCGCTGAATAATCTGGGCCTCAGACACTTGACCTCTAGTCACTTTCACCACCCCAGTTGTCATACTATGCACCTCTTGAGGAACCTCCCTCTCAGTCGGCGACTCAAAAAACGTGAGCTCAGAACAGAAGACACCATACGTCATAAGGCTCGGTGTCTGCTCCCGCAACCGCGGACAAGCCCCAGACTCGTGTGCAGGCTTACCACAAGTATCACATAAAATCGCCACACATTCAGCAATAAAATGGCCCTTATCACCACATCGATAACAAAGCATTCTTTCCTTTTTCCTTGCAAACTTTGCAGCCCTGTCCATCTCAGTTCTGTCAGAAGCCTCCACCGACATAGGCTGGGCCTCAACCGCATCAAGAACCTCCACAGCCGCCAGTTCCGTCACCACTTCCATAGCCTGGCAAGACAGCCCTGTCTCCTCAGTAACAGCGTCGACCACCGTCTCATCAACGGTAACATGATGCTGCCTTGGACGGTAACGACCCCCTCGGCCACCGCGGCCACCATGATTGCCACAAAAACCGCCTCGGTTACGATGAGCCGGTCCAGAAGCCCCTTCGACAAAACCGCCTGTCGGCCCCAAGAAAGGCCTCTCGGCCGAACCATCGCTCTGCCAGGCATACCCCCGTCCACCACCCGTAGACGAGGATCCCCGGTGGTGTCCATCTCCATACACATTATAACCATCGTCACCCCACTGCCCACGAGGTGCCGAGTGAACATCCACATTAGCAGAGACCTGCGGTGCCTGTGCCTGCTGCGAAACCGGCGTCGTCGAGTTATTCGCCTGCCTTGCCACCAAGTGCGGCGGTCTAGCTCTTGCCTGAGTCGCCACCGGACGCTGGCCATTAGCAGCAGGAGGAGGCGGCCTTGGGGTCGGGGCACCCCGGCCCGCGACAGCCCCATGGGTCGGCACGGGCGGCCTAAATCCACCCCGCCCCGCAGCAGGCATCATCATCACCGGCGCGGTAGGCCGAACTCCAGCCGCAGCAACCCCGCGGCCAGCCGTACCGGCCATAGTGGCGCCACCCACTGGCGGTCTTTGGGCGCCGACGACCGGTGCCGCGCGGCCGGTTCCATTCCCTGGACGCGGTAGGCCGAACTTCAGACTACATTTCATATTATTAGTTTTTAGTTTAACCTGCAGAATTTCTTCCCACGGTGTATTTCTTTAAATTTCTTGATTTCCGAGAGTGCATACAGAGTAAGACACTAAAATCTACAAATTGTACACATAAATGATATTAATTAAGACCTAGCCAAGACATCGAGGCTGCAAACAGTTAAAATATCATAAAAAAGAAAAATAATATGGCTAAAAAAGTCACGCTCAAGCTATCGGTGGTACGCAACAAGAGGAAACAACAACAATAACAGCGGGGGAGGTTTTTCAAGATCAGCATCCCTAGAAAGGAACGATGCCCCCGCGTCATCGTTGCTGGGATTAATCATTGAAGGCCAAATCATGGGATTTCACCCCGAAGATCAATTCAAGGAAAACTCCAAGCAATGCCTCGAAGAAGGAAACCGAGTGTAAACACCATTGCTGCTAGGTACAACAAACTAAGGTCACCTAAGGATTCTTGATGCGAAGCTCGAGACCAGATAGTCGAGAAGCACCATCAAACAATTGTTGTTGATCTGTGGTGCCGCCTTCATTTGCCGACTTCGAACTACATCAATGGCATATAAGGAGAAAACTGTTCATGTGGACAATTCTAATACCGACATGTAGATACACGAGCATAGACGAAAAAAACCCTGATCAATCAAATTCAAACACAGACCGAATTCTGCGAGATTCACCAGAGACAAATCTCCACACACCCCACGACGAAGCTAGAAGCACCACACCATATCGTCATCCCAAGCAGTGAGTTATAGCAGATTTGGACCAGATCGTGAAGGCCATTGCCACCCTCGACTTCAACTCATGCCGGTGCTCTCACCACTTAACCTAGCCACCGCACGCTGGATGAGCCCATGTGAGGGCCATCACTCAAGCGATATGACGGCGCAAGCACTGGCATCCTGGGCAAGGTGTGCTTTGTCTACAGTGAGGACGTCCGAGATAACACTCCCACATATCATCCAAACAAGTTCCACCTTACCTCTCTCGACCTCTTTGGACATATCATCCAAACAAGTTCCTCCTTACCGGTCTCGACCTCTTGGCTCCTGCAGTGATTTATTTCCAAGCTTAAGCTTACAATGAGTGCATTCCAAATCCTCTCAATTCTGAGATTACGTCTCATATCCCACAGCCTCTATTGATGTAATTTGAAGTGATAAAATGGTGAAGTTGAAACACTACTAATATATATACTGTTTATTCATTGAAATTCTATATGAACCAATATCTCCTTGTGAAAATTATTGTCTACAAGCGAAGAGTTATGCCAAAGTCCATTCACCATTAATATAAACATATGAAATTTGATGATTTTTTTTCTGGTGCTAGCACAACTTTGCAGCACAGTAAAAACTAACATGATCACAAATCTTGTAGCACCGGAACTGCTCTTGTCCACTCGACAGCAGTCAGCTCAGCACTGGTCCCTGTCCCGCCAACTCAAGTAAACCAGGCCAGCATGGTAGTGCGCGTAAGCGCCGGCAATGACTAGCACGTGGAACAGCTGGTGGCTATGCCCGACGAGGTCAAACATTCCTGGCATAAACCTCTCCGGCACCCTTGTGGCGTAAACCAACACGCCGGCAAGGTAGAACGCCCCCATGACCACCTCGTAACCAGTCGTGAGCACCGCCTCGGGTCGTGCATGGAACATGAGCATCTTGTGCACGATGGGCACGATGCCGGACGCGCCCATGCACGCGAATAGCGCAGCGCGCGCCCACCGCAGATCAGGTGCCTGGAAGACCGGCAGCAGCGAGACAGCCACAGCGGCCGCGCCGCAGATGGTGATGGAGCCAAGGTAGAGTGTACGGGAGAAGGGGTCACAGAGGAAGGTGTAGTAGACGACCGGGTAGTAGGAGGTGACGATAAGGCCGGTGATGCCGGCGTAGTCGAGCCGGAGCAGCACGTAGGTGGCATGCTCCGAGTGGCACGCCAGCAGATGGCAACCGCTGCTCATCAGCAGGCAGAACATGGCGCCGCACAGGTACGTGTAGAACGGCCACCGCGTGACCGGGCCGTGCTCCCCCGACCAGACGGACATGGTGAGCGCGAGGAAGATGAAGAAGCCGATCAAATGCCTGCGGGGTTTCGTTGAAGAGTACACGTGACGTGAGAAATATTTTGATCGAGTGTGACATTAGGGAAGGCTCACAGAACCTACGTCCAGACGTTGATCGTCTCGTTGTGGAGGGCGAAGGCGCTGAGGATCGCCTGCTTGACGGGCCATTCGCTGCGGTAGTGATCGAGGATGAATTCGTCGTGCTTCAAGAAGGCCGGGAGCGCGTCGTAGCAGACGAGCTCGTACCTATGCTTGCAGCTCGGCTTCGCCACGTCACTGCAGGTGGGGCTGCCTTTGTTTTTCAATGCAACAGCTTGATCGGCATGGACGCCGCCGCCGTTCCCCATGGTGGCCGCCGTCTTGGAAGCCATTCTGTCCTAGAGCCTGCCGAGAATATATGCTCTTTTGTAGTCTACTGTCGGACAACTCCAGTCCAGAGAGAATTAAGGTGGTCAACGCATCCAATTCAATCTATCTATCTATTACTCCCCCTGTATCAACATAGAAGACTTCCTTTGACACTGTCATATTATTAGAAAACTTCTTATATTTTTATATAGAGGGTACACTCCTTTAATCCGAAATTAGTTGATGCTTACTTAGCCATTTTAGTGCTTGATACATCTGTTTGAGCGCCACCAAATTATGGATGAAGTATCAAGCACTAAATTAAGTCTAGATACATTTGCTTGAGGGTCAACTGATTTCGGACGGAGAAAGTGTTATCTATCTATACCTATTTATTAATAAAGAAAGAAAGTTATTATTCCTGGTCCATCAACCAGTTTTAAAGAAAACTAGTTGAAATTTAAGGTAGTCAACTCGCAGTCCATCCTTGCCCCGGAAGCCAGCAGTTTTTTTTAATTCGCTTGCAGGATCGATCCATCCAACTCAATCTATCTATCTATTACTCCCTCTGTTTCAACATATAAGACGTGTTTTTGGACACTATCATAGTGTTAGAAAATGTCTTATATTTTAATACAGAGGGTATACTCTCTTCGTCCGAAATTATTTGGCGCTCAAACGGATGTATAGCCATTTCTGTGCTAGATGCATCTTTTTGAGCATCACCTAATTATGGATGAAGTATCAAGCATTGAAATAATTTTAGAAACATTTATTTGGGTGTTAACTAATTTCGGGCGAAGAAAGTATCTATACCTATTTAATAAAGAAAGAAAGTGGTTATACCTAGTCCATCAGCCAATATTAAAGAAAAATCCTTGCAATTTAAGCTAGTCAACTCGCAGTCGATCCTTGGCCCGGAAGCCAGCAGTTTTTTCTTGTTCGCTTGCTTCCTCCATCGTACCTTCAGCCTAGGTTCAGCCATCACCGAGTCGCCTGCCAGGGGCAGACACACCGGATCTCCTCGGACAGACCAGAAGGAGCCCAAGAGGAGGGTAACAGCCGGCTCGCTGTGTGCCTGATTGTTCGCCGTGGCGTTGGCACCTGTGCCACTGCATCGGTGCTATTACGGCATTTTCTTATTTCCTGGTGTTCAATTCATAAGTATGACCGTGGTGTGATACAGGGTGTTCATTTGCTTATGCGATATGTGCTTCTTTCTCTGAAGAAATAGGTGCTTGCTCTTTGTTTTTCCGTGAGATGATCGTGTTTGTTCTGTCACTCCTACATGCACGTGCTACAACTAAGCCGTTAGATGGATGATGTGTTTCTACTACTGGCTGTTTGTATTGTATATGCAATTTAGACAACTTTGAATACCTTGAGCATGTTTGTACGACTTTTGTTTCTTTTTACTCAGCATATAAAACTTGTTTGAATTCAATCTCAAATAGTTTGCTAAAATATAGGAAAACATCAACATTTATTCAAATTAATTTCGTAATGCATCTAATGATATTGATTTTGTATCATGGATGTTGATATTTTTTCTGTAAAGTTGGTTAAACTTTATGAAGTTTGACTTTGATTTTTTTATTTGCAAGCTGAAAAGTCACCGAGGGAGTAATCATCCCCCTGTATATCGAGCGATGATAACATAAATATATGGAAATAAATTCAGATGTTTGTAAGACAATATTCTTTTTTAAAAACTTCGAGTAGGAAGACAATATTCAGGTGGGGTAAACTCCCCCCCGGTGAAAATTCAAAAAAAAGACAATATTCTTTAAAAATACCCACCATTGTTTTGTCAATGTGAAAATGTGCGGACGCCTACAATGATCTATTCCATTCAATCATAGGCCACATGCGGGAGCGTGGAATTTAGTAATCGGCCTCACGGATGCGGGTGCACAACGTGGCTCTGCCGGCCTCAAAAAATAAAGTCACCTTGTCCACACCATAAGAACTGAAAATTAGAGACTTCTAGAGAGAAGTCAGGTGATCGGAATCGTCGTGAGTTTTCTTTTGGGAAGCAAAATTAAATATCATGGCTATTAATTATGATATGTAGTATATCAGTTGCCGTCCTTTTGGGAGGCAAAATTAAATATCATATCACTATCTTACAAAAGCAGGAACATGTAGATATAGTCAACTCACGAACGCCTAACTAACTGAACAACCTCATTATGGCGTCAAACCACTGCCATAGCCAAGGGACCTGTCAAACTAAGAACCATTAGAACCAGCAACTATAACACCGTGCCTTTTATCTTTTTTGGATGATGGGTGCCGAGCAATTAAAACATATTACAGCAATTAAATTTGATATGTAGTATCATCTGCCATCCTTCAGGGGATTCAGCATTAGTCTATCTCTAATCTGCTCATTAGTTAATGGAAAGTTGCAAACGTCAAGATCACATGTGAGTACTAGGTTGTTTGACTCATTCAAGCAATGGTATCACGTCTTCACACTGTCATTACTAGTATAGGGGAGTTGGGAATTGTACCTTGTATGACGCCCACCAACCTCCCCTCGACCCTCCATGTCTCACGAGCAACTAATCGGGGTTACCCCTTGCGGCTCAACCAGTTGAAACTTTCCCTGAAACTGAGCGCTCCAGCGCAGCCACATAGCACACTCATGCGTGATCACATGGAGTCTGCTGGGCGCTTCTCCCAGAAAGTTTTTTTTTCTTCTGTTTTGTTGGTTTTTTCATGTTTTTTCTCCGTTTCTAGTTTCTTTGGTACCCTTTTTTGCGCCTCTTGGTTTTTTGTTTCATGTGAAGTATAGTTGTGCTATGTCGGGTGAAAAATTCAATCGTGCTTCCATGTGAAACGCAATAGCAAAAATGGTTCATGATTTGAACTCATGATGCAAGAGATAAAACCTTTTTAAAAAAATCTACCCAAAAAGGCACAAATAAACCCACCCGTCCCTCCCGTGGGTTGAAAGAAGTCCCACTAAAATTCCCAGCTTACAACAAGTGTCGCACTTGCAAGATTTTGGTCCATGTTAGGGGATGATCTGGTTGAGGAGATTCTTCAGGCAGTAAATACATGTACTATCCCTCCTGGGTGGATGATAATGCAATTGTGATTACCCCCATGGTTAATTCTCCGGAAAAGGTTTGCCAACTTAGACCTATCAGCTTATGTAATGTGGTGTATGAGGTTATTGGAAAATGGTGGGAATTCGTTTGAAGGATTTTCTTCCAAAAATTACCAAGTCACATTGCTTTAGTTCCCAGAAGAATGATTATGGATAATGTCTTAGTGGCTTATGTTTGCTTTCGTACAATAAATAATAAGAGAGAAGGTAAAGAGGGTTTGTCCGCTGTAAAACAAAATATGCATACAACTTATGACTGTGTTGAGTGGTCTTTCCTTGGGGAGATTGTTCTAAAACTTGGCTTTCGAGAGAACTGGGTATGCAATGTGTATCCACTGTTGAATACCGGGCCAGATTCAATGTAGAAGAAAGTGACAGTTTTAAACTGGCGAGGCGCTTACGGCAGGGCTATCTTCTTTCTCCCTATCTTTTCTGGCTTTGGACGAAGGGCTTGACGACACTCTTGACGCACGCGGAGGAGAGTGGTAATATCTTGGGTGTGAAGCATTGTAGAGATGCACCTCCGATCACCAATCTTATCTTTGCTGATGACTCATTGATCCCCATGAAGGAAAATATGCATAATGTTCAGACGCTGTAGTCAATTTTGGACTCCTACTGTGCCACTTTTGGGAAAATTGGTCCGTGTTGATAAATCTAGTATTTTTTCAGCCCAAATACAAGGGGTGAGGTGAGAGTGCACATGTGTAAATCTGATTATCATGATGGAAGCAGTTAATGATAAATATTAAGGCTTGCCTGTCAATGTAGGAATGGATACATTTGACAGCTTACAATACCTGATTGATTGCATTGTCATGAATATTAGTGGTTGGAACAAAAAAATATCCGTTGGAAGGATGGAGATCCTCCTCAAGTCTGTTGTCCAAGCCATACCGACCTACACAATATCCGTCTTTAAAAGTTCTAAGAAATGTAAAGGAATTATTGAACAATGGCACAATTGTTTGTGGGGAGATGAGGATAACCAGAGAAGAATGTATTTGATTGCTTGGTGGAAAATATGTGTCCCAAAAAATCAATGAGAGATGGGTTTTAGGGATATCCATTGTTTCAATCTAGCGATGTTGGCATAGCAGCCTGTCGTCTGATTGAGGACCCTAACTCTATGTGCTAATGTCTCGAGAGTCAATTATTTTCCTGATGGGGATTTATTGAACGCAAACTAAAAAAGGGATGCTCATTTACTTGTAAAAGTATTTTGGCGGGTGTGAATTCTATGAAGAAAATCTATATTTGGCATGCTGGAAATGGCCGAAATATTGGTATTTGGGAGGTCGCATGGATTCCAAATCGTTCCACTAGGAAAACTATCTGTTCGAAAGGGTGTCATTTGTTATCCCGGGTGTCAAACCTTATTAATCCAGTTTCTAATAACTATGATGAAGATCTAGTTAGAAAAACCTCGTGTCCTATTGATGCACAAATGGTTCTCGCAATACCTTTCCCTCAGCATGCCATGCAAGATTTTGTCACCCGGAATTTTAAGAAAAACACTTTATTTTCAGTCCAGTCTGCATATTTCATGGAATGGGATCATCAACATGGTATGAAACTAAGACATACAAATGGTAGGGGATGAACCACTTATAAACCTATTTGGTGCAAGATTTGGAGGCTATCGAGGCTGACAAAGTATAAGATTTTTATGTGGCGTACATTGCATGGTACACTCCCATGTCATGTTACACTTGCACATATACATTTGAAAACCTCGCTCAATGCCCGCCATGCTGCTTGGATCCAGAAGATACAAAGCATGTGTTATTTCTTTGCAAAAAGCTAGAGAAGCTTGGAATAGGTTGGGGCTGGACGATGTTATTAATCGTGCTTGCGAAATTGATCTTGTTGGGGAGGCGGTTCTAGAATTCCGACTCCCTTGAACAGAGCTGGATTGATCTGTGATGGGAGATCACAATGTCCGGAAGATGATTGCTATGACAGGTTGGTACTTATGGTGGAAAATATGTAAGTTGGTCCATGACTAGAAAGTTCAAAGTGCTATCCACATATCTATGGGGTTCCCGAACTCATGACCACTTCTGTTATTGATTCTTCCCCTAATGCTTCCATAAAAAAGAGAGTTGGACCAGGCCTCCAAGGGACTTTGTCAAACTAAATGTGGATCCAATGATGCATCCACATCATGATACAATTCTTATGCCTTTTCTCTCTTAAAGGTACTGTTTGCGCGATCCTGTGGGATGATAAAGGCAAGTTCATTCAAGAGGTAATCGACGAATCGACTGGTTTATGAATGGTTTAATGGCTGGATATTTGGCTCTCGGATTTGGGCTTTCTCTTGCAGAAAGGGTGGGTCGCAACCGTCTCGTGATTCACTCTGATAACTTGAAGGTCACTAAGACCAAGAAGAATGGAGGAAAATCTGCAGGTGCGGCGGCGACATTTTTTGATGATTGTTATCATCTTGCTTGTGATTTCTCTTTCTCTAGGTTCGAGCATTGCACTAGATAGCTAAAAAAGTCACTCATGAGCTCGGCATCTAGTGATACGTCCATTTTGCATCATGTTTTTATGTTCATATTTATTGCACTGTTGACTGTTATTTCACATTATGATACAATTCTTATGCCTTTTCTCTCTTATCTTACAGTTTTACATGAAGAGGGAGAATGCCGGCAGCTGGAACTCTGGACTAGAAAGGAGCAAATCTGATATACCAATTCTGCCCAACTCCAAATGTCCAGACACTTTATGGAGAATTTTTTTGGAATATATAAATAAATTGGGCGAAGAAATAACAGAAAGGGACCCACTAGGTTGCCATAAGCCTAGGGGGCGCACCCTACCACCCATGGTGCGCCTCCCGAGCTTATGGGCCCCCTGGCCAGCCCCCAGTGTCCATCTTCTATTATATGAAAGGTTTTGACCTAGAAAAAATAATAAGGAGGCTTTGGTGACGAAGCGCCGCCGTCTCGAGGCAGAACCTGGGCAGAAGCAATCTACGACTTCGGTAGAGCAATTCTGTCGGGGAAACTTCCCTCCGAGAGTGGGAAACGAAGCCTTCGCCATCACCAACGATCCTCTCATCGTCGGAGGGTCAATCTTCATCAACATCTTCACCAGCACCATCTCCTCTCAAACCCTAGTTCATCTCTTGTATTCAATCTTTGCCTCAGAACCTCAGATTGGTACTTGTGGGTTGCTATTAGTGTTGGTTACTCCTTGTAGTTGATGCTAGTTGGTTTATTTGGTGGAAGATCATATGTTCAAATCCTTAATGATATTTATTACCCCTCTGATCTTGAACATGAACATGCTTTGTCAGTAGTTACGTTTGTTTCTGAGGACATGGGAATCATGTGAATTTGGTATTGGTTCAATATTTTGATGAGATGTATGTTGTTTTTCCTCTAGTGGTGTTATGTGAATGTCGACTACATGATACTTCACCAAGATTTGGTCCTAGGGGAAGGCATTGTGAAGTAGCAAGTAGATGATGTGCTACTAGAGTGACATAAGCTAAAACCCTAGTTTATGCATTGCTTCGTAAGAGGCTGATTTGGATCCACATGTTTCATGCTATGGTTATATTTATCTTAATTCTTCTTTCATAGTTGAGAATGCTTCCGAGATGGTTTAATCATAAGTGGGAGGCTTTTCCAAGTAAGAACAACACCCAAGCATAGGTCCACCCACAAATCAAATTATCAAAGTAACGACCGCGAATCATATGAGCATGATGAAAACTAGCTTGACAATAATTCTCATGTGTCCTCGGGAGCGCTTTGCTTTATATAAGAGTTCGTCCAGGCTTATCCTTTAATACAAAAAGGGATTGGGCCACCTTGCTGCACTTTTGTTATACTTGGTACCTGTTACCCGTTACAAATTATCTTACTACCAAACTTTTGTTATACTTGTTACTTGTTACCCGTTACGAATTATCTTACAACCAAACTAATTGTTACCGATAATTTCAGTGCTTACAGAAAATACCTTGTTGAAAATCTCGTGTCACTTCCTTCTACTCCTCATTGGGTTCGACACTCTTACTTGTCGAAAGGACTACGATTGATGCCCTACACATGTGGGTCATCAAGACTCTTTTATGGCGCCGTTTCCGGGGAGTGAAGCGCCTTTGGTGAGTGGAATTTGGTAAAGAAACATTTATATTACCTGCTGAAAATTATTGTCACTTGTCACTGTGGAGAATAATCCGTTGAGGCGTTTGTTTGGGGTATCTTCACCTTGACCGGAAGAACAAAGATTTGCTCCTCAACCGACTAGACCTACTGGAAATATTTATTATGAAATTCCTTCGGGTATGATAGAGAAACTATGAGGTAATCCTAATGCAGGAGATGGAACACTACGTCCGGATATGCATCTAATCTATGTGGATGAAGTTTGTGGATTATTTAAGCTTCCAGGTTTATCCGAAGATGAAATCAAGAAGAAGGTATTCACTTTATCTTTGAAGGAAATGCATTGAGATGGTATAGGCTATGTGATAATTTTGGGGCTTGGATTCACAACCGATTGGAATTGGAATTTCATCAGAAGTTTTATCCTATGCATCTGGTTCATCGTGATCAGAATTATATATATATATATATTTTGGCCTCGTGAAGGAGATAGTATCGCTCAATTTTGGGGGAGGCTTAATTCAATGTTATATTCATGCCCCAATCATGAGCTCTCAAGAGAAATGATTTTTCAGATTTTTTATGCTCGACTTTCTCCTATTGATCAATCCATGCTTGATACATCCTGTACTGGTTCTTTTGTAAAAAAAACTACTGAATTTAGATGGGATCTTTTGGAAAGAATTAAATGCAACTCTGAAGATTGGGAACTCGACGAAGGAAAGGAGTCAGGTATAAAGATTGAATTTGATTGTGTTAAAACTTTTATGGATACCGATGCTTTTCATAATTTTAGCACTAAATATGGACTTGACTCTGATATAGTAGCTTCTCTCTATGAATCATTTTCTGCTTATGTTGATCTCCCCAAGGAGAAGTGGTTTAAATATCATCCTCTCATTGAAGTAAAAATAGTAGAACCCGTTGAAGCTAGAGAAAAAACTATTACTTATAATGTTGATCCAGTTATTCCTACTGCTTACATTGAGAAACCGCCTTCTCCTATTAGGATAAAAGAACATGCTAAAGATTCAATCATGGTTAATAAAAGTTATATAAGAACATCTACACCCCAAACAAATTAAATTTGAACCTAATGTTGCTATTGTTAAAGATCTCTTAGTTGAAAATATTGATGGGCATGTTATTTATTTCTGTACTGAAGCTACTAGAATTACCAAACTTGATTAAAACATAAACATAGACCTGTTGCTGGCATGCCTATTGTCTCTATTAAAATAGGAGATTTTTATCATGGATTATGTGATTTGGGTGCTAGTGTGAGTGCTATCCCGTTTACTTTATATCAAGAAATTATGAATGATATTGCACCTGTTGAGATAGAAAGATATTGATGTTACTATCAAAATTACAAATAGAGATACTATAACACCACTTGGGATTGTTGAAGTCTTGTGTGGGAAGATAAAATACCCTACCGATTTTCTACATCTTGGTTCTCCACAAGATGATTTTTGTCCCATTATATTTGGTATACCTTTCTTGAATACGGTGAATGCTAAAATAGATTGTGAGAAAGAAACTATTAGTGTAAGTTTTGGTGACGTGTCTCGTGAGTTTAATTTCTCCAAATTCCGTAGACAACCTCGTGATAGAGAATTACCTGGTAAGGATGAAATTACTGGCCTTGCTTCAATTGTCGTGCCTCCTACTGATCCGTTAGAACAATATTTGCTAGAGCAAGAAAATGATATGCTTATGAATGAAATAAATGAAATAGATGAGATATTATTTAAATAAATGCCTGTTTTGAAACAAAATTTACCTGTTGAGACGCTTGGAGATCCTCTTCCACCCAAGGGTTATTCTGTGTTTGAGCTTAAACAATTACCTGATACTCTGAAATATGCTTATCTTGATGAAAAGAAGATATATCCTATTATTATTAGTGCTAACCTTTCAGAGCATGAAGAAAATATATTATTGAAAACTCCGAGGAAGCACCGTGCAACTATTGGATATGCTCTTGATGATCTTAAGGGCATTAGTCTCACTCTATGTCAGCATAAAATTAGTATGGAACCTGATGCTAAACCAGTTCTTCATCACCAGCGAAGGTTAAATACAAGGATGAAATAAGTAGTAAGAAATGGAATATTAAAGCTTATGGAAGCAGGTATGATCTTTCATATAGCTGATAGTAGATGCCTAAGTACTGTTCATATTGTCCCTGAGAAGGAAGGTATTAATGTTGGTCCTAATGATAAAAATGAGCTTATTCCACAAGGAATTATCACAGGTTATAGAATGGTAATTGATTTGAGAAAATTAAACAAAGCTACTAGGAAAGATCATTATCCTCTACCTTTTATTTATCAAATGCTACAAAGACTATCAAAACATACACATTTTTGCTTTCTAGATGGATACTCTGGTTTCTCCCAAATACATGTGTCACAAGAGGATCAAGAAAAAATTATTTTTACATGCCCTTTCGGTACTTTTGCTTATGGACGTATGCCTTTTGGTTTATGCAATGCACCTGCTACCTTTCAAAGATGTATGACTGCTATATTCTCTGTCTTTTGTGAAAAGATTGTTGCGTTTTCATGGATGATTTTTCCGTTTATGGAACTTCTTTTGATGATTGCTTAAGCAACCTTGATCGAGTTTTACATAGATGTGAAGAAACTAATCTTGTCTTGAATTGGGAGAAGTGCCACTTATGGTTAATGAAGGTATTATCTTGGGGCATAAAATCTGCAAACGAGGTATTGAAGTTGACAAAGCTAAAGTTGGTGCAATTGAAAAAAATGCCATGTCCTAAAGATATCAAAGGTATAAGAAATTTCCTTGGTCATGCTGGTTTCTATAGAAGATTCATTAAAGACTTCTCTAAAATTTCTAGGCCTCTAACTAATCTTTTGCAAAAGGATGTTCCATTCATTTTTGACAGTGATTATTTAGAAGCCTTTGAAATACTTAAGAAAGCCTTAATATCTGCACCTATTGTTCAACCAGCTGATTGGAACCTACTCTTTGAAATTATGTGGATGCTAGTGATTATGCTGTTGGGGCTGTTCTAGGACAAAGAGTTGATAATAAATTAAATGTAATCCATTATGCTAGTAAAACTCAAGACAGTGACCAAAGTAATTATGCTATGACTGAAAAAAAAAATTTAGCAGTTGTGTTTGCTTGTGATAAATTCAGATCTTACATTATTGATTCCAAAGTAATTGTTCACACTTATCACGCTGCTATTAAGTACCTTATGAAAAATATGGATGCTAAACCTAGAATCATCAGGTGGGTTCTCTTGCTACCAGAATTTGATTTACATATTACTGATAGTAAAGGAGCTGAGAACCCCATAGCAGACAACTTGTCTTGGTTAGAAAATATTCTTGATGACCCATTACCTATTGATGATAGATTTCTGGATGAACAATTAGCTTTCATAAATGCTTTCTAAACTCTTGCACTAGAAAAATTAGTGTTGGTCCCTTTTTCTACAATGGTATTGATGTTTTCCTCGCCAAAGACCTAGTGCGACAGTACCCCCACCCCCACAAAACAAAAGAATATCACCATATTCATTTGTGAGCACAATTTTACTTTGAAACTTTGCTACATTGTAGTCTTTCACGTTACTATGCTGTTTATGCTTCTGTGTGGTTGGTCACCTTGGTCTTGTGTATGTTATGGTGCAACTTTGAGTATGGTGATGCTAATTGGGATTCCACGATATGTTAGGTCCTTGATGACGCCTAAGGTATGGTGGTCGATATCCTGGAAAAGGTTGGGCTTGCAAGGAACTTGAAGACACTTCCAAAGATGGGGCACCTAGATGGCACTATGTACTTACGGAAATTGTTGGGGCAAGTCTTGAGAAGCTAGGATCTTGAAGGTGCCGATGTACCTAGGTTCCAGCTTTCCTTTGACATTGAAGTGTTGCATACCATGCTTCATCTCATTATCCTCCTTCAAATGCTCCTCCATATCTAGCAACAACATGCGGGGGCTAACATAGCGCCAGTGGATAACAACAACCATAGGCCAACAACAATGACTCCATCAACAATCCTAGCAACAAAACGAGGTTTATGTGAAAGAAATCCGCTTAGTCCAGAATAGTTTTGTTTTACCTCTGCATATGATGTATTGATGTTTGTTCATGCCACACAGTCCAGAAACTGCGTGGGGTAGTCTGTCACCAAATGAGCCATACATAATTCGTGCTAAGGGCATCTCCAATGCTGACCCGCAAATTTGCTCTGGCATCTGTCCACGGATAGGCGGGACTAATCCGATGACACAGTTGCCGGAGCCCGGAGGCCACGATCCAACGCAACCCGCATACATTTCAACCATTGTTGGAACTAACCAGATGAAATTCATGTAGACCAGCCAGATTTGCATATAAACCAGAAGAGATTCATGAAAATACAGATGATTTCATATTAAGATGACGAAATTTATTATATTTCGGACATACTTCAACTAAAAGCGGAGCTCGTTGACTCTGGAGATATAATTTTGGACTTACTTATATTCTAAACCTAATCTAAGTGATCGCCGGTGCTAGTTCCTAGTGTCCCGCCATGAGCCCCAGTGTTCTAGCACTTGCCCCTGCCTTCTCCAGTTCCGCCTTGGCGCTCTCTAGCTCTGCCTCCGCAGACTTCATCAGTCTTGGCCCACACCTCGTCCGCTGCCTCGCCAAACTCCTTGTAGGCGGCCTCCAATTTTGCCTGATACTAGCGGAGACAGATCTAGCGGGTGGAGCGGTAGGAATCGAGCAGCGCCACCTGCTCCATCACTTCTGCGTCTGGCGCCATCACCCTACCGGCGTCGAGCTTCTCCTCCATCTGCTGGTGTTCTTGGAGGAGCTGGAGGTTGTAGGCTGCATCAGGCTGCTCCTCCCGAAACTGCTCCCCCCACTCCTCCAGCACCATGTCCATGTAATGGGCACAGGCCTCGCCGATGGTCATGGTGGAATGCACAGGCGAGGGTGGCGCCGGCTCGTCTCGGTCGTGTCCTTCATTGAGAATTTGTTGGCCTCTGGCTGCCTGTCGGCCTTCCAGCCGGTAGAAATGGCGGCCATCTCCTTCTGTTCCATCGACAGTCCATCGTAGACAGCTTTTGAGCACGATTAGGCCATGGTAGGAGTGGTGCCGAGAGGAGGAAGGGACCATAGGAGGATGAATGCGGCTATGGCCGGGGCTGCAGTTTATATAAAGGGCGAATAGCAATGGTGGGCGGCAGAAGGACAGACGGATGGCGATGGAGTAGGTTTTTCGACAATGTTTTGTCATTAATGTGGCGGTAGATGGACGGCCTTGGTGTCCTTTGAACGGGGAGCAGCCGCGTGCAACGGGAAGCGGCGCTGGCAGCATTTCCTCGGCCGGCGCGTGGCTTAGATGACGGTGCCAGTGACAGGTCGCCTCCGCTCTGGCCGGGTATGAATGCGGCCATGACGGTTTGGAGCAGTGCTGACTGTTTCGGGTGGGAAGCACGCACGGTCATGGGAGGAGATTTGGGTGGGCCAGGGTGGTCAAGAGCGGGCGTGGCGGCGGTTCGGACGGCCGGAAAGCCCTTCGTAGTTTGTCTCTGGTTTGCGGGACAAAGTACGTCTGGATCACTCGGCGGACCGATACACGACCGCATTGGATGGCACAACACGTCCGGACTGCACAGTGTATGCGGGCGGTTTGAGCGTCCGTGTTGGAGATGCCCTAACATCCTATTTATGCAGAGGACAGGTGTTACTCAACATACTTTGTATCCACTTGACGTTATATTCTGAGATAATAATTACGCCCTTTATGAAAAATACTCCCTTTGCAACAAAAGGTAATGCCGTGTGCGCTCTATGCGGGTTTATGACATTGTGTGTGTGTGTATCCTTTCGGTTGAAAATTCATGAACTTGTTGGCTGGAACACTTAGCTAATACAACAACCAAACCCTAAACCAACTAGAAGAGACGCGAGCGCGACCTGAGGCCTGCATATAGACCAGCGTTTAAGTCCTCGAGCACGAAATAGAGTATCCAATCATAAGTAGGCAGTCTTTGTACATTAATTGCAAAAAAGAAAGTCTTTGTGTATTGAAAGATATACAGTGCAGAAGCACGTGTCCAGTAAAACGCTATAAAATCCATAGAACAAAGCCTCTGCCGAACCATAATCGAGCTCTGACGACTTTTATTAGCTTGTACTCGTAGTTGAAGTGCATCAACATATCGTACCTAGGTCGCCATGCCTGCAAACAAGACTTACCCCTCCCATAAAAATGCCAACGGTGAGGTGGACGACGAATTCTACCCATTAATCCGCAAGTACAAGGACGGCCGGATCGAGCGGTTCATGAGCTCATTCGTGCCGGCGTCGGAGGACCCGGCGGCCAGCCGTGGTGTGGCGACGAGGGACGTCGTCGTCGACCAGGGCACCGGTGTGTCCGTGCGCCTGTTCCTTCCTGCCCAGGCTGCCGAGGCCGGCGCGAGGCTCCCCCTTGTTGTGTACGTCCATGGTGGTTCCTTCTGCACGGAGAGTGCCTTCTCCCGGACGTACCACCGTTACGCCACTTCCCTCGCCGCCAGCGCAGGGGCGCTCATCGTGTCCGTGGAGTACCGTCTGGCGCCGGAATATCCCGTGCCGACGTCCTACGATGACACATGGGCCGCGCTGCGGTGGGTGGCGTCCTTGTCCGACCCTTGGCTCGCCAAATACGCAGACCCTAGCCGCACGTTCCTCGCCGGCGACAGCGCTGGCGGCAACATCGTGTACCACACGGCCGTGCGCGCCACACATGATGACAGCATCATGGACATCCAGGGGTTGGTCATGGTGCATCCATTCTTCTGGGGGCCCGAGCGTCTCCCGGCGGAGAAGGTCTTGGACGGCGACGCCATGTTCCCACCAGTGTGGGTGGATAAGCTGTGGCCGTTCGTGACGGCGGGCGGGGCTGGCAACGATGATCCTCGGATCAATCCTCCGGACGAGGAGATCGCGTTGCTAACTGGCAGGCGGGTGCTTGTGGCCGTTGCAGAGAAGGACACCCTGCGCGACCGGGGGCGCCAGTTTGTGTGCAGCATGCGCAGGTGTGGGTGGGTTGATGGCAGCCTCACCGTGGTGGAGTCGGAGGGTGAGGACCATGGCTTCCACTTGTACGCCCCCCTACGTGCGACCAGCAAGAAGCTTATGAAGAGCATCGTGCAGTTCATAAACCATCGCGCCACCTTGCCGTCACCGGCCATGGTGATCCCAGAAGGCTCGGCCGAAACTATGCTAGGCGTCCCTAGTAGGCCATTTAAGGACATATTTGGCTACGGGATGCGCATGAAACGTTGGAGTGGCACGAGTTTTGGGCTCAAAGTTGGTCGTGCAAAAGCATCGACGACGAGCTATGGGTTACCTTTGAAGCAAGCTCGCACCTTCGGAGACCCTGTTTCAGCACCAACTTCGGTAAGATTCGTGATGAGGAACTGTTTCTAGAACCAGTTCCCGGGGTGTGTTAAGTTAATTTAAATTTACCTCAATAAATGTATTCTTTTCATTATTGCTTGCACGTTGAGTTTGTATACGTCAAGGTTATGATCACTTCTGGAGTCGTGTAAGTGCTTTTGCTATTGCACTGGCGCATTGTATCTGCCAGAAACGTGCAAGGTCACGTTGCGGCTAAGTCGTTGCTTGGCATGTTGTAGTCTCGTCGCCACGATCCACCGCGTGCAGGATGGCGCACGCTTTGTGTGGATCGATCACGGTGAGCTTTGTGTGTCTGGTTGTCAAGTGTTAGAATAAATAAAGGAAATGAAAGAAAGATAGAAAAGATGCAATTACGGCGTCACAAAATTACCTCTTTTGTTTCTCTAAAGCACATCCAGATATACCCTAAGTATTGCACATCTCAGTCCTATGCTATTGATTTTACGTGAAGAACCGTGCAAGCATTTTTGTAAAACGTACTCCTATCATCCCCCGGGAATTACCATGTCTACCACCGTCTGCCTCAGCGCAGCTTCGCAGTTGATGTGGAGTTTGACTTGTTGCAGCCGTGGGTCTTGCCATGTGCGCCGGCTCTTGAAGCAGTACGAGGATTCCTGGTGCACATATCCTCTGGGCCGGTCGGCTCCTTTTCGGGTGGTGCAGTGGTTCTTCGTTGCTGATACTAATGTGCTGCGTGTGGTAGCCTTTGTTGGCAGAGTGGTGGTTCATCCAGGTTTTTCCTTTGGCACGGTTGTGGGTGGTGGTAGGTTCTTGCTATTATCTCTTCGTGAGGTTGCAACAAAGCCATGAGTTGTGGCTGTGGCACTCTGGGCAAAAGCCCTGCACTACCTTTGTTGGTGTTGATGACAAGGACACTCTCGGGCCATGTTTTCCTCCTGAGTGGCATTGTCGACGAGCCCTACTCCATCATCATCCCTCGTGATCCAGTCTCCAGTTGAAAACCTAGATTTGCCTTGCTTTATCGGAGAATGGCATTGTTGTCGAGGTTGCTTCCTTCACGGAGGCATTGTTCTAGGAGGTCTGACCCTAGGTTCACATGCACGCTGCTGACATGCATTTTGGCTCTTTCTGGCAGATCCTAGGTGTTGTTGAAATATCCCAATGATGCTACCATGGATGGGATGTGTAGTGGACCGCGGAGTATCAAATGTCGCGTCATCTTGGTCGCCTGGGGCACCCAACGGGTTTCGATTGACGGATGCTAACGTATGTTGTGACAGACAAGGGATGTGGTGGGATACGGTGGTGCAACATTCAAGGTGCATGTGGTGTGTCTGGAAGTGTCGAGGCCTCGGCACCGACGGCGGAGCAAGGCTGGCAGTCCATGATGCCATCTGGTGTGATTTTCGCTTCCATTGCCAAGATTACTATCATGTATGTTTGTGTCGATGGCTTCTATGCCAGGGTTTATCTGGTGGTGTCTGATGCAGGGTGTGTGTACTAACATTGGTCGTATTCTTGTCTTACGTTTGTGGTTGTTTTGGCCTAGTCTTGGATTGTTCGGTTTTAAATCTTCTTTCTATCAACGGATTGAAACCCAAGCATTGCGTTTTCTCAACAAAACAAAAGTATTTTTCCATCCGGCCATTGTGAGACCGGGTCTTAGAAAAGCAGCTGCTGCACTTCATCTCTATGACGTCAAGAAACCCTCGCCTGCAATGGTTAGTGCGGTAAATTAGAGAAGATAATTAGGAAAAAATGGCTCGTGTGTTTTGGTACTTTTTGGAAGGAGAAAAACTGTAGCAGAGAGGCAAGCGGGGTCCACAGTTACATTCCTAAGCTTAATAGCTTCAACACTAGCCTAACAAAACTAGTCCTGAAGCTATTAAGCTGTCGAATTCAAAATCCGCTGCCACTTTTACTGTAAATGGGTGAGTAGAATACAGTCTAATACCAACATTTGGCATTCGTAACTTGTAGTTTTGAACGAGGGATGATTATGATCTGCTGATGCAATTTGGCTGCTGATTGAATAAACTATCAAAATCTCGAAAGAAATCCGACTAGCCACTATTGTGTACCAGCCACAGCGGAAGTGAACTGGAGAAGGTGGTCAAGGGCTCAAGGCTTCCATAGAAAAAGGCTGAACAATGGATTCTTGATCCAGTAACAACAATTACAAGAGACAAATTTACAGCTTTTGGCAGCGAGGATGAAGATTCTGATGATTTCTCTCGGCATTTGGTCGGTAAACATTGATGACGCCGACATTGGTCATGAAAACGATCAAGGAATCATGGTGGACATTTTGCAATCGAAGACAATTTCTATGGCTTGGACATAGTCAATGTGGAAGCCCAATTTAGAGAACAAGTGGAGTTGTAATGAGGCCATTGACATGATCCACTCGACGCCCATGGTGGGCATCATGTGCCAATGAAGCATACAGCGCAGATTTCAAGATCTACTATGGAGTCATGAAGAGGGTAGGATAGAGAAGGGGTCATTCCCAAAGAGATACAATCAGTCACAATGGAGACACAGTGGTATTATCCGAGTTCAGGCCCATGATTGATAAAACCCCTATGTCCTGCTTATTGTGTAGTATTGTTTTTTTCCAGGGGATTATTGTGTAGTATTCACAATGTTGAATTACTGTTATAGTATATAAGGAGTCCACGCTCTACACTCCAATCAATGCAACAATCATATATATGTTACTATGTTACTCCAAACATCATAGATTCCTCACAATTGTTGTTTACCCAACCTTATGACTGCCAGATCAACCACCATAG
The DNA here is from genome assembly GCF_018294505.1 of Triticum aestivum. Classification (NCBI taxonomy): domain Eukaryota; kingdom Viridiplantae; phylum Streptophyta; class Magnoliopsida; order Poales; family Poaceae; genus Triticum; species Triticum aestivum. The sequence continues at coordinate 11,957,168 of NC_057798.1, forward strand.
ATAGGGATTTCAGTACTCAACCTTAGAGACCACGCTAGGTACGATGGCAATAGATTCCTGACAATTTCTTTTTACCCAACCTTATGACTACCAGATCAAACACCTAGATAGGGATTTCGGAACTCAACCTTAAATACCACGTTAGGCACAATGATGGGTCAATGGTTTGGAGGACTAAGGCTAGGCGCTAGCCACCAAGATGGAAACCAAAGTTGGTCTAGACATATGGACGGCTAGCACTTCCCATGCGTAATACAATTCGCCGATAAATAGGATAAGACCCCTTGAATCCACATGATAACAGGCAAAAAGGAGAAGAGGGAAGGTGAATAGCAGAGCTCTATTATTTTTATTCATTTCTCAAGAAAGTGTCAAAACTTAGAGATTACAAAATTATTCAATTATAGAATACTAGCAAAAGCTTAGGACTTACTAATCGGCCACAGGGATGTAGATTAAAGTTCATGATGGTAATTTATTTTGTGTTGGCTCAAATTGCAGGGATGTAGATTAAATTAAGTTCACAACATCTAAATCCTTGATTATTGTGGGTTCAAATAAGGATCTTTTTTAAATAGGTTATGGCCCTATCATCTTGTAAATAACCACCCCAACATTAATCACAATGATGGGGAGGGTTTCCAAGTAGTTCATTGGCACCACACTCGATGGCTGATGTTCATAAGGGTTCCGTTAGATTATCGTAATGTTTGGTGACATTTTATCATACTTTAATTTAGTGTTTGTTGTTCATGGGCAGAAGACATATTATCGGTGCCCTCAAGTATTTCATACAAGTAGAAGAATTTGTGCTTGTCAACGTGCCAGTACATGGCAAGTGCTTGGGCTACTAATCTCCTTAGCCTGGTCGGCTTTGACTTAATAGAATCCCTCTCACATGCAGTTGTTTCCCTCAGAGGACCTTCTACATCATGGTAACATGGCCATTACCAGCATTTGCACACTTTGCGAAGCAGAGGACTCATGGTGTTACTCCCTCATGAACACTACATTATGTCTCACTACATTTGGGATCTTTCCGCTGAGGAACTTGTGCATGCTATGCATATGACAAGAGAACCTGACGGTAAACGCTGGATTTTCTCACTGATGAAGTTTCTTTCATAATCCCAGTTCACCGGAGTGTTAGTTACCATGTGGTGTATTTGGCACGCCCGACGGAAAGCTATACATGGAAAATATTCGAGAGCTCAGTGCCTGCAAAAAAAGTGAAGGTCTTCCATGTGGTGATAAATTGCCAACTTAACTCAGAGGTAGAGCGATTTCGGCCTCGGAAGCACACGGGCGTGCAATGACGCGTCCAGGTGTCCTCCCTATCCGAGTCCGTCGGATCCGGCAGCGACTCCACCATCTAGTAGACAATATAGATAGTGTATTTAAAAGAATTTTAACACCCATAACATATAGCAGTAATTGTATTACCACAAATCCAGTGAGCAAGTGTTAATATATCTGGTGAAGTGTGCTTTTGATGTAGTTAATAGTGGAGACAACTTCAAGAAACTAATTAAACCGGACACATGCAAGGTCGGGTCCTGTGCTCTTCTGATTAAGTGATAATCAAACACATTTATCTGAAAACTACTAAGTAAAACAAGTCTTGCAGCAGTAAGAAGAAGACCAATTGAATGTATGAAGTCCTGAATAACTGGTTAATGGACCAACGCATGATCACTGACGGTGTTCTGAACTAGGGGTACTCACCACGTCGTCTTCCGACCAGTGGGTCGGGCCGAGGACCCCCATGATGATTTACTAATGGGCCACTTCGGGTAGCCCATGCAGAACACAAGGAGGATTTCACAAAACTTGGCGCACACGACAATGACTCCTCTAAAGCCTAGGCCTACGGTGCATATATAAACTGAGGCCAAGCTAGTCAATAGACAATCCAATATTCATTGCTACAATCTCTTTGTAGACACATGCATCCTGTACTACACCCATATCAATATAATCAGAAGCAGGACGTAGGGTACTATCTCTTCGAGAGAGCCCGACTTGGGTAAAATCCTGTGTCCATGTTACAATCATTTCCAAGACGCCCCTACCACGAGATATGCCGGATATAGAACCGACATTGGTGCTTTCATTAGGACCCTGCTGGGTGATCACCATGGATCGATGGGATGATCAGATCAGTTTTTGGCTCACTGGCGGCGATGATTTTTGTGCAAGATCCGATGAAGGCAGGCTGGCGTGCCCACATGAATCACTTCGCGTGAGATCGATCATAGAGACAAGCGCAGACGTAAAGACTAATGAATAAGAAAACAGTTCGGATGGCGCTCCTCACTGGCAAATTTGACCATTTTGACCTATGGACGAAATCAATTCACGGAATGAACTGACCGTGAAACTATTTCACAGCCCTAACTTTTTTGTGTAGCGCCCGCCACGACGGCGCCACACCCTACTGTGCAGCGCCTAGCGCGGGGGCGTTGCACACCAGTCCACCGTGGCAGCCCCTGGGCCCGCACCCAGCAGTGCAACGCCTCCGTGCTAGGCGCCACACACATGTAATGTGGAGCGCCTAGCGCTCGGGCGCCACACTTGTAAAGTGCAGCGCCTAGCGCGTAGGCGCTGCACTGTGACTTATCCAGCCACTCGGCTGCCCCCCTCCCCCACCCCCACACCACACACTCTCCCACTCTCCTCCCCGAGCTTTGCCCCCTTTCCCCCTCTCTCCCCCTCTCAAACCCTCTCCCAAATCTTGCAAATTTGAAGAATTTGTCCGTGGATTTCGAAGTCAAACCCTCCCTCAAGGTAATATTCTCCATTCCCCTTGTTTTGATCCAAGTAAAG
>NC_057798.1:11960242-11964756 GCF_018294505.1 Triticum aestivum
CTTTTCCCCCTTTCCCCCTCTCTCCCCCTCTCAAACCCTCTCCCAAATCTTGCAAATTTGAAGAATTTGTCCGTGGATTTCGAAGTCAAACCCTCCCTCAAGGTAATATTCTCCATTCCCCTTGTTTTGATCCAAGTAAAGTTCCCCATTGCTCATTTGTTGCTTGTTTGGGGAAACCCTAGTTTTGTTTGGATCTAGAGATTTGCATGGAAATGTGAGATGTTTGTTTGCCAATTTCTATGGTTAGGCTTTGTTAGTATGCTAGGGTTATTCTTATGGGTGTTCTTATGTTGGTGCTAGGGCTAGGGTTATGGTTATGGTTATGGTTAGGGTTAGGGTTGTTGTTTGATATATATATATTAGGGTTTCTATTCCGTGTTAATCCTTGTATTAGTACTCATGGAAGCAATGTTACCTTGTGTTATTGGAATGCTTATAGGGATGGGAAGAACATGTGTGTTTGTTCATCTGGGGACAAGGACGCCTTTTTGAAAGGCAATGTAGAACCGGACCCGGATGAGGTTGACATGGTGTTTAATAGTAGTTCTAGCTATGCGGAGCTCTTGCAACAAGTTAGGGAAGATTTGAATTGGACGGACCCTAGTGATATCATAGAGATGGAGGGAAGGCATAATGTTGGTTTTGGAATGCACATCCGTTGGAAGACAATGCGTGTCAACTCGGAGCAACGTTGGGTTGCATACAAGGAGACGGTGGCCGAATCACTAGACAAGGCTCTTGAGTTATTTGCAACAAAGAAGGTTGATTCAAGTTTGCATTTGGACTTGAACCGGAACCCCTCCCCTTTGGTTGCTAGTAGCCCCACACCCTTGAAGCGAGATGAAATTGTTGAACCTCTTTTGACCCAAGAAGTGAGGCCAACATTGAGCCCGTTTACAAACAACCAAGATGAAGCTTTGCAAGAGGACAATGATGAGTATGCGGACGATGACAATGAAGTTGATCTCCATGACAACAATGTGGGTGATCTCGACAAATATCACTTGCAAGAGACAATGGACCCTTCCATCCCTTTTTCCCGTGCATATGCATCGGACTCGGATGACGATGGTCTCGATGAACAAGTTGATGCGGAGGGGTTCACGGTGAAGGAGGCCGAAGTTTCGAGAAGGTATTTGGTCGGGCTCATCGGACTACATTGTTCAAGGATGTTAGTCTCGCGGATGAAGCCGTGGTAGATGGTGGCCAATGTGTACCTCTTGGGGTTAGGCCAAGCTCTTATCATGATTTGGGAGACGACAAGAACCACATTGCTAAAGGTTCTAAGTTCGACACCTTCTTGGAATTGAAGATGTGGCTCGACAACTACTCGGTTACGCATTATCGTCCACATAAGGTGGTGCACTCGGACGTCAAAGTGCGCTACACGGTTGCATGTGCATGTGAAGATGAAATATGTCCATGGATTGTGTGTGCAAGACCATGGAAAGGAGGTCCCACTTGGCACGTAGTGAGTTGTGTGCCAACTCACATGTGCCAAGGCAAAAGGGTGGATGGCAAGATTGTGTCCCAAAACCACAAACAACTCACGTCCGAGTTCATCGCTTACAGGCTCTCCAACTCAATATCCACACTTCCAACAATGAGCGTCCAACATGTCATTGACCTTGTGAAAGCCATCTTTCACTACAAGGTGAAGTACGGCAAGACATGGAAGGCGAAGCAAGCCGCATTTAAGATGTTGTATGGTACTTGGGAGGAAGCATACAACCGAATCCCTAGGTTGTTGTTAGCCATGGCCGCGACAAACCCGGGCATGGTTCATGTGGTCGAGCCTCATGGGCACCAAACAACGGTTCATGAAGGAAGGAAAGTCAGAGTATTTGGCCGTGCTTTTTGGGTGTTCGAGCAATGTGTGAGGGCTTTCGAACATTGTAGGCCGGTCATCGCAATTGATGGCACGTTCTTGACCAGACAATACAAGGGCACCTTGTTGGTTGCGATAGCAAGTGATGCCAATAACCGGGTGTTGCCATTGGCATTTGCTTTGGTTGAGGTGGAAAACAATGACAACTGGGAGTGGTTTCTGCATCTTTTGAGGACGAAGGTGTTACCCGCTCAAAGGGAAATTTGTGTCATATCGGATCGGCATCAAGGAATTCTTAACGTGGTGGAGATTGACATTCCCGGGCATGCTCCGTTGCACCATCGATGGTGCATGAGGAACTTTTGTTCGAACTTCTGTAGGGCATGTGGCCTTAAGGAGTTGGCCTATGATCTTCAAGATTGTTGTCTTGCTTTCTCCGAGAAGCGCTTCGCCACTTTGTACCACAAATTGCTCGCACACAAAAAACTTGATGCCGGGGGTCAAGACTTCCTCAATAGGCACATTCAATACCGGAACAAGTGGGCACGTGCCTTTGATGAAGATGGCCGGAGATACGGTCAAATGACAAGCAATATGGCGGAATGCTTCAATAGGGTGCTCAAAGGTGCACGTGGATTACCCGTGACGGCAATAGTTCAATACAAATTTGACAAGATGAATGCGTACTTTGTAAAGTACTCGATGGAAACCGATGCACAAATAGCGGGTGAGAACCCACGGAAGTACAAGTACAACTTCCCACCCAAAGTTGATGAATGGTTGGTATTTCAATCACGGAAGGCGGACTCAGAAGAAGCTATATTATATGACAATGAAGAGTGGAAGTACGAAGTGAAAGAGCGAGGAGGAACCACAAACGATGGCCGGCAACATGGAGGTCGGGCTTTCAAGGTGTCGTTAACACAATGTGATTGCACTTGCGGGAGGCCGTTGTTGCTTCATCTCCCATGCTCACACTTGTATACCGCCGGTCGCGTTAGGAATGTGGACATCAATCACCCACGCACCATGAGGGAGTCCGAGTTCTCAATCATGACGGTCAAGAAAACATGGGCTCCCCGCTTTCACCCGTACTTTGACCAATCACAATGGCCGGAGTATCATGGAGTTCAACTATGGCCGGATTCGGAGTTGAAGGTTGTTAAACGGGGTAGACGTCAGAAAAAGCGTCTTAGAGGAGACATGGACAGATGGGGCCATGGTGGCCGCCGCGAAGCGGGCAACGACCAATTCCAAGAGCCTCGTGAGAGCTCCCGTTGTGGGGAGTGCAAAGGTCATGGCCACAACAAAAGAAAATGTACGAAACCAAGGAAAAGGTCCAAGAAAAATGATGCAAGCACAAGCCAACAAGGAGCTACACAAGGGAGCCAACCAAGTGGTAGCCAACAAGTGCCAAGCCAACCAAGAGGTAGCCAACAAAAGCGAAGGCAACCTAGTGGTAGCCAACAAGTGCCAAGACAACCAAGTGGTAGCCAACCTAGTGGTAGCCAACCTAGTGGTAGCCAACCTAGTGGTAGCCAACAAGTGCCAAGCCAACCAAGTGGTAGCCAACAAGTGCCATGCCAACCAAGTGTTAGCCAAAGAGGATCTAGGCAACAAAGAGGTCGTCAACTAGGACTTACAAGAGGCCGTGGTGGTGGTAGTGGCCGTGGTGGTGCTGGTAGAGCTCGTGGTGGTGGTGGTCTAGTCCGTGGTGGTGGCAATGGCCGTGGTGATGGTCTTGGCCTTGGTGGTGGATTTGGCCGTGGTGATGGAGAAGGGCAAGTTCGTTATAGAGGAATGTTTGGATACCTAGATGGACCGTTTCCGTATGTTCCTCACTAACTATAATGTATCACATGTTCTTGTTTTTCATATGTGCTTCCATTTGTTCTTATTGTCCTTACTAACCATTATGTTTCACTCATTGTAGGTATGGCGGCTTCCCAACCCAACAAACGAACGATGAAGGAGGATGGCGAAGATGAGATGGCTGGATGGTGGGAGAAGGCTGCGAAGAAGCTTAGAGATGAGGATGCAGCCAAGCTAAAGAAGAAGGAAGAGGAGCTTGAGAAGGAGATGAAGAGGAAAGAGAGAGCGTCAAATGCGATGCGCGCTAGGGAGGAAGCATTGGTGAGGAAATGTGAGGAGGCACAGAAGAAGCGTCTAAAGGATTTTCAAGAAAAAACCATGAAGCTTTGGGCAATTGCAGCTGAAAAAGAAGAGAGGGACAATCAGATATTCATGGAAAGGGTGGTTAAGGAGGCTCACCTCATAAGAAAAGGGAGGAGGAAGAGGAAGAAGAGAGGAAGAAGAAGAAGGGAAAGGGGCCTTGCTCTACGCAATAAAGCTACTATGTCTCCTCTTTGATTTGGTTGTAAGAACTACTATGTGTCGTGAACTACTATGTCTCCTCCTCGATTTGGTTGTGAACTACTATGTGTCGTGAACTACTATGTCTCCTCCTCGATTTGGTTGTAAGAACTACTATGTTTCGTGAACTACTATGTCTCCTCCTCGATTTGGTTGTAAGAACTACTATGTGTCGTGAAGTACTATGTGTTATGAACTATGTGTCATGCATATATTCTCTTCACAGTTGTTAGATTACTATGTATCAATCCTACCTCACATCATCTTACTATGTTTGCACATGCTAAAAAATTCACCAAGTCCACGTGCAACG
>NC_057798.1:11965129-11971687 GCF_018294505.1 Triticum aestivum
GAGAGCAACAGAATGTGTGTCATGCTACAGACATGTGCAACGCCTAGCCTGGAGGTGTCACACACCACAGTGCAACGCCTAGCCCTGAGGCGCTGCACTGTGTAGTGTGACGCCTACAGGCTAGGCGCTGCACGTGTCTGTAGCTATCCAGAGAGCAACAGAATGTGTGTCATGCTACAGACATGTGCAGTGCCTAGCCTGGAGGCGTCACACACCACAGTGCAATGCCTAGCCCTGAGGCGCTGCACTGTGTAGTGTGACGCCTCCGGGCTAGGCGCTGCACATGTCTGTAGCTATCCAGAGAGCAACAGAATGTGTGTCATGCTACGGACCTGTGCAACGCCTAGCCTGGAGGCGTCACACTACACAGTGCAACGCCTAGCACTGAGGCACTGCACTGTGGAGTGTGACGCCTCCTGGCTGGGCGCTGCACAAAAACTTAGCGAATTTTTTGGCCAAAACTGGAGGCCTACCTTCTGTTGCTCTCTGGATAGCTAACAGACATGTGTGACGCCTAGCCTGAAGGCGCCACACTCCATAGTGCAGCGCCTGGCCTGTAGGCACTGCACTATGGAGTGTGACGCCTCCGGGCTAGGCGCCACACATGTCTGTAACTTTTCCTTCATTCTGTTGCTCCTTGTTGCTCCAGTTTTGCATCACAGATAGTTTCATCACAGAATAAGCATTACTAAGAGATTTAAGTTAAACATTACCACCAACATAGAGTTCAACACATAGAGTGACCATCACGACAAGTTCGACATTACCACCAACATAGAGTTGAACACATAGAATGACCATCACGACAAGTTCGACATTACCACCAACATAGCTACCATTACTACCATTACTAAAAGAGAACGACGACTACTTCCTTCCGCGCTTGCTGGCTCCTCCACCTCTCTTGGAGGGTATCTTCTTCACCTTCCTAGGAAGACGAACCCTCTCCGGCTCTGGCTCCGGTTCCTCCACGTCATCCACATCGTCATCCACATCGTCATCCAAATAGTCGTCCAAAGCCGCCATCCGCGAGGTGCCGACCATCCTTTTGCCTCTTTGGGTGAAGTCCTCAGTTGTGTATTTGTTGATTCCCCTCCTAGGCTTTTACTCATATGCAGACCGAACCTTGTAGGTCCCCAACGTCCTATCATCAGAAACCTATGCATCCACAAAAGATATGGAAAGACCGTTTGTGAGAATATAGTTAGCAAATGCATCAACAATTGGATATATAACCTCATGCCATACCTCTTGGGTGAGCACACCCACATCTTGGGTGACCACACCCACATCCTCATCGTCCAAAGGATTATCATGGCCAGAAGTTGGATCTGATGGTGTCGCTGACCTAGAACGTTCTGGTGATACATACTCGGGGTCACGACAACCGAAAAGGTTTGACAGCCGCCTTAACTTTTGGCCCTGGCGCTGCAACATGAACAAGTGAATGAGACATCGAACGTAGCAACACATGTTAAGTGCTAGTTTGAAGGAGATGTGAACCTTAATGAATGCTCGAAGTGCACCTTCCCCATCGCTTTTGCCAGCCGGGGTTGTTTCCAGAATAGTGTCGGACTCATCAGCTGCTTTCTTGATCTGGGCACGCTATGAACAGAAAAGGTATTAACGTGTTAGGCAAGTGAAGATGTGAATATTGCGAATTGAAAAGCAAAAAGGGCAGATACCACAAAGTTCATCATTGGCCCCGCAGGGATCACGGAGTTTCCTTTCCTGACTAATGCGTTGTACTGGTGCTGGGCTACCTCATCAAAGACAGTGGGTTCTTCCAAAATCTTATCATCATACGTCGGCTTGCATACCTCCACACGAGTGACGCCTAGAAACCATGTGAGATAGTTGTTGAACGCAATCGGGCAGTGCTCACGAAGCTTGGCTCGTTTTCCAGCCCTAGCTTGCTCCAAAGCAAGCTCCCACTGTATGACATACTTGTTGTGATGCTTGGCCCAATCCTTGATCTTCCGCTGCTTTTTCCTATCCAACCTGCAAGTTAGAAACATAATATTAGCATCATCGAAACCGCCGAGAAGCTGCTAATTGCTCAAGGTTGATTATATCTTACGCGTGTAGCACTATATCCGTGTCCACAAACTCCGGCGGGTGTGGCATGAACAAACCAAACTGACGGTACACCCGATGTGGCATGTGAAGCTCAACCGCCCAGTTGCATATGAGTGGACACCGCATATGCCAGAGATCCCTATCCCTAGTGCACACCGGATTCAGCGTGAACTCTATAGGGTTCCCAAAACTCTCTCCTTTTCCATAAGGTTCCCATACAACCTACAAAATTGGATAGAATGAAAAATTGATATCGATTTACGATGGAAGCATGATAATAACTTATGCAATGTCAATTCACCTGCTCAGGCATGATCGCGTCCATCTCGCTCCTGTACAGCTTGTACATGACCGAGGGATCATCCGTCATCTCATTTAACACATCCCACTTGTAAGCCCAAGTCGGGCGCCGTAGTGGGTCGTCTTTCTCGTCCCAATCCTCGAACTTCAAGGTCTTCAGTCGTTCAACCGGCAAACGCTCCCAGCTCCATATGGAAAGTGCGAGCAAACAACCACCAATACCTCCAGATAGCCTACAACAGGCTTCGTCCAACTACTAGTACGAACCGAACACAACCCCACGTGATGGTTGTCAAAATCAAGTACTACTTCTGTAGTAATTGAAGCACGCCTCCCAAGAGTACATCATCACTACAGCTTTTAATCAAATTCCATGGGCGTTGTGTGCTTTGGTTTTAGCCGGCCGCTGCCAGGTGCTATCTCTCCAAATTACTTTCAATGCACAATATTTTTCTTGGGAATTATTCCTTCGGCCAGTGTTATTTTTTCTACACAGGTCAGCTAATTTGTGGCTGCAATGAGATCGCCCCACGAATTCTTGTTTCATCATGCTGCCACTGCGCTACATCTGCGTCGTTATTCCGGGCACCCTGAATCCAGCCGAGGAGGACGAGCATGTCTGCGTACAGTCCACGCGGAGCAGCGCCCGTAGCCAACACGAATTCAGCTATGCGGCAACCCACATGGAGATCAATCTTTCCTTTTCTTTATTAAGATAAGTGTACTATACTATTGCTTGCTACTACCTGCGTGGGATGCTATACCTCTGCACTGTATCTATTTGGATCTAACGTCTGATTGCTAGCTGATTGACTCACAAATCCTCAGGTGCTATTCTTCCTAATAATTACATGCAGTAAAAATTATTTGTGACATTATGTTTTCTGTTAGGTTTGTATTGCTCTATGTATATAGATTGATGTACGGCCTAAGTTCGCGTCCGCTGCTTGTCGATACATCGGATTCGGATACATCGGATTCAGACTCAATCTGACCAACAGACGATTCAGCCGAAGAGATAGTGCGGAAGCAGTAACCTAACAGGGAATGGGCTCCCTGACAGCACACAAAGCACACAAACAAGGAGATTTAATTATTTTCCCCCTTTTTAAATGAGCTCTTCATCGGCCGCTGGCAGTTCCCAATAATCCTTTTCAAAGCGGATAGACCTAGAGTATTCCTAACCTAATTAAATACTTGTTTTGCAAGCACGGTCCTTGTGATCTAATCTACAAACACTAATTCACATATTGATGAATGCCAGCAGTCCAGCTAGCACTACTTCGGGCAACGACCAAAGTTCGACCGATGTTTCTTTATTTCCTTCGGTCCTCCACGATCATCGCCGTCCAGGTTTTTAGCGATTTGTTTAGCACATAGATTATTATACAGAGAATGTTTTCTGTTCTTTTGTGTTGCATTATTTTTGCAGAGAAGTTTTTCGGACCCTCCTACACGGCGTCAGTCTGGCCAGTCTCTCGTTGTCACCTAGGCATGTCAACCAATGTCGATATTGACCTCGCGCCGGATAATCGACCTTGACTATGTCACGCCGCCACCTCGGCAATCCGACGTTGTCGTCCAGCCTGCGCTGATCATGCCAGACCAATCTCAACGCAGTCACAGGGAGATTTGATTTTTCTTCTTTTCTCTATTATTTATTAAGTTTGGAGGCAGTCTACACTTTCACTAATGGCCTCACTTTCGTGTGCTTTTCTGATGCAATTAGTACTACCAGTTGCTTCACTTCCATCAGAGAATGGATTGATGCAACAAGAAGCTTACGTGGTACCTTCCATATGAAGTTGTATGAGTACTTTGGGCCGCTCTTTCACAACAATTGCTACATGCGGATAAGGCTGACAGCCACCGCACCCACTGACACCTTCGTGCTGTGTCTTGAGCTTGCGTTGTTTTTTCTTGAAGAGGAAAGGGTGATGCAGCAATAGTAGCGTAAGTATTTCCATTAGTTTTTGAGAACCAAGGTATCAATCCAGTAGGAGGCTCCTCAAAAGTCCCACGCACCTACACAAACAAACAAAGAACTCGCAACCAACGCAATAAAGGGGTTGTCAATCCCTTCACGACCACTTGCGAAAGTGAGATCTAATAAAAATAGAATGATAAGATAAATATATTTTTGATATTTTATAATATAGATGCAAAAAGTAAAGACGTAAATAAAAGTAGATTGGAAGCAAATATGATAAGAGATAGACCCGGGGGCTATAGGTTTCACTAGTTGCTTCTCTCAAGATAGCATAACTATTACGGTGGGTGAACAAATTACTGTTGAGCAATTGATAGAATAGCGAATAATTATGAGACTATCTAGGCATGATCATGTAGATAGGCATCACGTCCGCAACAAGTAGACCGACTCCTGCTAGCATCTACTACTATTACTCCACACATCAACCGACTCCTGCCTGCATCTAGAGTATTAAGTTCATAAGAACAGAGTAACAAGATGACATGATGTAGAGGCATAAACTCAAGCAATATGACATAAACCTCATCTTGTTATCCTCGATGACAACAATACAATACGTGCCTTGCAACCCTTTCTGTCACTGGGTAAGGACACCGCAAGATTGAACCCAAAGCTAAGCACTTCTCCCATGGCAAGAAATATCAATCTACACTAGTAGAAAAGGGGCCAATGGTCCAGGCCAGTCCAGCCCACTAGTCCCGGTTCAATCCAGAACCGGGACCAATGGGGGCACCGGACCCTGTTCGTGAGCCCCGGGGGACGGCCGGGCCACGTGGGACATTGGTCCCGGTTCGTCTGGACCTTTTGGTCCCGGTTCGTGGGACGAACCGGGACCAATGGGCCTCGCTCCTGGCCCACCACCATTGGTCCCGGTTGGTGGCTCGAACCGGGACCAAAGGCTGACCATTAGTCCCGGTTCATGCCATCAACCGGGACTAAAGGGTTGGTCCTCGTTGCGAGTTTAGTCCCACCTCGCCAACCGAAGGGGAATCAGACCGGTTTATAAGCCCCTCCCTCTCTACCTTATTGAGCTCCTCTGAAAATGAAAATAGATGCCCTTATATAGGGAATTTAGCATAAATTCATACGGATTTCTCTTGAAATTCGTTATGAATTTAAGTTGGATTTCCTCTATAAGCGCATCTCTGCTCATTTTTGAGTAGTTTTTTATATAGTTTTTCTTCTTATTCTGCTATATTTATTTTTTTCTTTTTATTTATGAGTTGTAATAAGCCATTAAAAATAAGCATATATGCTCCTTTTTTAGTACAGTTAATCACAACTATTTTTTGCTTCTATTCATTTCTGAGTAGTTTTCTATATTTGTTTTTCATTTCTGCTATATTTATTCTTTTGTTTTTATTTCTGAGTTGTAATAAGTCATTAAAAATAAGCATCTATGCTATTTTTTAGTAAAGTTAATCAAAATTATTTTTTCTTCTATTTATTTCTGAGTGGTTTTTTATCTAGTTTTTTTTTCTTTTCTGCTACATTTATTTTTTTCTTTTTATTTCTGAGTTGTAATAAGTCATTAAAAATAAAAAGAGGCGCAATGCTCGTTAATTTGCTTCAAGCCTTTCGGAATAGTGTGAACTGCACTGCACATAGCTCTATGCAGTCTACCGTATTCCTCAAGGCTTGAAGCTAACCAACATGCAGGAGCATTGAGCCTCTTCGTCATCGTCTTTGCACTCAGGGCTTATAAACAGTTGCGAGTGCCTCTCTCTTGGCGAGGTGGGACTAAAAAAACAGCTGCAGGAAGAATCATCAAAAAATAGCTGCAGAAAATAAAAAAGTAGTTACACGGGTCCATTGGTACCGGTTCATGGCACCAACCGGTACCAATGCTACACTTTGGTCCCGGTTGGCTGGACCAACCGGGACGAATGCTCATCGTTAGTCCCGATTGGAGCCACCAACCCGGACCAAAGGTCTTCGTTTCTCGCCCTTTGCGCTGCTGAAAAGAGGCCTTTGGTCCCGGTTGGTCGCTCCAACCGGGACTAAAGGTTGCATTAGTCCCGGTTGGAACGACCAACCGGGACCAATGCTTTTGCTATATATACTGGACTTAGCAGTTTTCGCCAAGACCCATCTCTTTCTCGCCCCGACGCCTCTGCTCCTCATCGCCGTCGCCGCCGAGCCCTGCCCCGCGCCGCCCCAAGCCCGCCGACGTCGCCCGCGCACGT
>NC_057798.1:11972647-11984195 GCF_018294505.1 Triticum aestivum
AATAGATTTTTTTGGTGATATTTAGATTGTGTAATTAATTTTGTTCATAGAATTTTAATGATTTTTTTGTTCATAGTATTTAGAAAAAGAAAAAAAGAAGAAGTAGTTTATATATAGTTGAACTAGCTAGTTGATTTAATAAACTAATTTATTTTACTATATATAGAAGTAGTTTGTTTTTAGTAAGTACTACTTATTTATTTATAGTAAGTGCTTAGTAGTTGAACTAGATAGTTGACTTAAATAATAAAACTACTTTTATTTAACTATATATAGAAGTAGTTCCCGCGTCGACGTCGGCGATGCCTATCCCGCATCATCGTCGTCGTCGACTCGGCGGGGGACGTAGGTTGGTGAGGAGGCAGCCCGTTGTTGACCCGATCCTTGTTTGGTGGCGGTCGCGTGGGCCAGTGATGGTGGTGAGGCATCCGGACACAGAGGAGGTGGTACGTCACCGTGTCAGCAAGGAGGACGAGCACGTCCGTCGCTACATGGTTGCATTGGAGGGGAGGTTCGACAATACCTGGCAGGTTCTTCAGGGATCTCATTGGAGCTATGATCCTGTGATGGTTCCTTATCTTTGGGTGTCCACCGCCCGCGTCGATACCCGTCGGGCGCTACGGTTCTAGTTGTATTAGTGATAATATTCGACGATGTACGGACACCAAGAGATGATGTACTTTTGCTTATAATTATTGAATGCATGCTAATTTGAATACTATACTTTATTTTATGATTTGGTTTTGCTTATTTTATGATTTGGTTTTGCTTATTGAATGCTCATATTGGATAAGTTCTCCTTCATTCCCGTGTGCTAGACAATTTGGTATCATAATGCATTTGGGAATGAAAGAGGAGCTACATACGTACATCGATCATCGATAGTCAATCCGTGATTAATAATAATGATCTAGTTTAATATTTGAATTATGAACGTAGGCCGGAAATGTCGTACTCATCGGACGACGAAAACCGCCCGGGGGAGTGCGACTGGTGCCACGACGACCGAGGTATCTGCGACAGGTTCATTGAGCTGGACGAAGATCGGCGCTTCAGCATTAAGCTCGAGGAAACCTGCGATGTTCATATGGTACGCAACGACGACAATAGTTTTTTTCGTAATTAAGCATGACTTCAACTATTTTAACGTGTATTTTTCATCTTTTCCAATTCGACTAGCTTATCCCATGCTTTGCAAGACGCTATGTCTTGGAGAGGATGGGTTTTGAAGACCATGAAAATTTTGAAACCAAAAAATTATCCTAAGTACCCATCATGGTGTGGATTTTCAAGTAAAGTTGTAGAATGCTCAGAGTGTAACCCATTTTGGTTGCAAAAATTGGGATGCATTTTGCAAGATGTATGGTCTTGATGAGGGTATGCTTGTCACCATGGATCTTGGTGATCCTACAATCGAGCAAGAGACACCTTCGATTTGGGTCCTTGTGGATACACCTCCAGTTCTTCCCTCATGTGAGCTAAACATAGTTATTAAGTAATTTATATTGTTTATTTCAAAATATATAGTTGACAACTTATCTCCATTGATAGCTTATTTTCATTCTTCAAAGAATGTGCGGAAGATGGTAGACAGAATGTACTACACCGGAGGCTCCGAATTAACTTATCAGGAGAAAAATCATCTGGTCGGATTTTGTACTGATCTTGAGAATTACAATATCTACAATCAAACTCCTCAACATTATGGTCAATACGTGCCACTAGTGCACGTGTTGAACTACGGTAACTACCATGGAGATACCCTGGTAAGATTATTTTTTACTATTACAACATCCGTGCATCTTTTTGCACACTTCTAAAACTAGTACATCATTGCTAACTACGAAGTTATTACTATGTTTATCAACAGATAATCCCGAATGATTGTGTGCCTCATCTGATGTATACGCATGGTAGCCTTCATGTTTTGAACATACAACCAGGTCGTCCTACGAATCTCAACTGTCCATACCGGGTTTCTAAAAGAAGTGGAGATATAACAATCAAAGAATGGAAAAAATGTATGGACAGTCGTAAGGAGCTTCTTGGAAGCAATAAGCAGCGAAGGGCAAGAATTGGAGACAGGATGATCGCCATTCTTCATAATGGAGAGTCGGGGTCTATATTGTTTTATGCTATTTTACCTTAAGGGTGTTTAGGTCCTACCTGATACTGATGATCATGTGCTAAGAACAATTATGTAGGGTTGGGTTCGATGACTATATATGAGGATGATGATCGTATGACTTATTATTAATAACGAGTAGAAGTTGTATGATGTTGCATGATTAGTAGGACTTGTTATTATATATATATGATGATGTATGATGCAAAGCATGCATAAGCATGTTATACCTGTGGGTGCAATGAACATAGCAGCAGCGTTGATAAACCAAGGACGAAGATAAGAGAGGACACTTCTCTTTATTAGCTAGCTATAATAACAACCTAAAAATAACCCCCAAAACCCCTAAAGCAGCCACTTTTGTAAAGAAAAAAGACTTTTGGTCTCGGTTGGAGCCGCCAACCGGGACCAAAGGCCCCATGACTGGGCTCGGCGCAGAGGGCCACGTGGAGGCACATTGGTCCCGGTTCGTGTTTGAACCGGGACTAATGGGTGGAGGCATTAGTAATGACCCATTAGTCTTGGTTCTTGAACCGGGACTAAAGGCCCTTACGAACCGGGTCTAATGGGTGGTTTTCTACTAGTGCTAGTAGGTCAAACCAAACTGATAATTCGAAGAGACTTGCAAAGATAACTCAATCATACATAAAAGAATTCAGAGAAGATTCAAATATTATTCATAGATAAACTTGATCATAAACCCACAATTCATCGGATCTCGACAAACACACCGCAAAAAGAGTTTACATTGAATAGATCTCCACAAGAGAGGGGGAGAACATTGTATTGAGATCCAAGAAGAGAGAAGAAGCCATCTAGATAATAACTATGGACCCGTAGGTCTGTGGTAAACTACTCACAACTCATCGGAGGGGCAAGGATGTTGATATAGAAGCCCTCCGTGGTCGATTCCCCCTCCGGCAGAGTGCCGGCGAAGGGTCCAAGATGAGATCTCGCGGATACAGAAGGTTGGAGGTGGAAATTGTGTTTTGTTGGCTCCCTGGATGTTTTCGGGGTACGTAGGCTTAGATAGGAGGAAGAAGTACATCGGTGGACGCCCGAGGGGCCCACGAGACAGGGGAGCACTCCCTATAGGGGGGCGCGCCCTCCTATCTCGTGGAAGCTTCGGCTGCTTCTTGACTTGCACTCAAAGTCCTCTGGATCACGTTCATTCCAAAAATCACACTCCCGAAGGTTTCATTCCGTTTGGACTCCGTTTGATATTCCTTTTCTTCAAAATACTGAAATAGGCAAAAAAAACAGCAATACGGGCTGGGCCTCCGGTTAGTAGGTTAGTCCCAAAAATGATATAAATGTGTAAATAAAGACCATAAACATCCAAAAGGGGTAATATAATAGCATGGAACAATCAAAAATTATAGATACGTTGGAGACGTATCAAGCATCCCCAAGCTTAATTCCTACTCGTCCTCGAGTAGGTAAATGATAAAAAGAGAATTTTTGATGTGGAATGCTACCTAGCATTATTCTCAATGTAATTTTCTTTATTGTGGCATGAATGTTCAGATCCAAATGATTCAAAATAAAAGTTCATATTGGTAAAAGAAATAGTAACATTTCAAGCATACTAATCAAAGTAATCATGATTCTCAAAATAGCATGGCTAAAGAAAGTTCATCCCTACAAAATCATATAGTTAGGCTATGCTTCATTTTCGTCACACAAAGATGTTCCCAACTTCTATACCCCCGATGACAAGCCAAGCAATTGTTTCATACTTAAATAATCTCAAACATTTTCAACCTTCACGCAATGCATGAGCGTGAGCCATGGATATAGCACTATTGGTGGAATAGAATATGATGATGGGGATTGTGTGGAGAAGACAAAAAAGGAGAAAGTCTCACAATGACAACGATAATTAACGGGCTATGGAGATGCCCATCAATTGATGTCAACATGAGGAGTAGGGATTGCCATGCAACGAATGCACTAGAGCTATAAATGAATGCTCAACAAAAGAAAACTAGTGGGTGTGCATCCAACTTGCTTGCTCACGAAGACCTAGGGTATTTAAGGAAGCCCATCGTAGGAATATACAAGACAAGTTCTATAATGAAAAATTCCCACTAGTATGAAAAAGACAACTTATGAGACTCACTATATGAAAAACATGGTGCTACTTTGAAGCACAATATATGAGACTCATGATGAGGTTATGTACCTAGGGTAGGGTCATGGACCTGATCAATGTACCTTACCCAAGGACACCCTTATAAGAAGTCACCTTCCAGTCGACCAACAAGGGACGCACTCGACTGACTTGAAGGACTCGACCACGAAGACTCACTCGACTACCGGAAAGTCAGGAGACACTCTGCACTGCAACGGCCTGTAATCAAGTAGGCTTTATGATAGTAAAGGCACTTTATATGGGGCGTTACCAGTAACGCCCCAGACTTAACTCACCTTAAACCCTCTCCTACGTGGGCTGGCTGGGGTCCTGGCGCACTCTATATAAGCCACCCCCCTCCACAGGCAGAAGGGTTCGACACCTTGTAATTCACATACTCATAATCCACTCGACCGCCTCCGGGCTCCGAGACGTAGGGCTGTTACTTCCTCCGAGAAGGGCCTGAACTCGTACATCCTTTGTGCTTACAACCTCTCCATAGCTAGGACCTTGCCTCTCCATACCTACCCCCCACTCTACTGTCAGGCTTAGAACCACGACAGTTGGCGCCCATCGTGGGGCAGGTGTTTTAGCGATTTTGTGGGGAAGTTGCGATTCTTCCGAGTACCTTCATCATGGTGTCTGCTGGAGTTTTGGTCGAGGGTCAAGAGATCCGTCTCGGCACTCTCACCTTCATCTCCGACGACTCCGTGTGGCTCCAGGAGGCTCCACTCGACGTAGATGCGCTCCCCGTCCGCGGTGCGACGCATTTTCGTGCATGTGTCCGCGGCGTTCTGCTGCGGCAACCGTCGACCCAGTATCGGTCGGCCCCTCCATCGTCCACCCTCCCGGTATCCCGCCAGCGCAAGCGCTCGGGCCGGTCGAGGCTTCAGCGATGGGTGAGGCACGCGGTGGCTCGCCAATCGGCCACCACCCAAGTTGCGGCAATCGAGCCCGACGAACCTCTCTACGGCTTGTTCGATCTGTCGACTGGCTCCGTAGAGACTGCATCCGAGTGCGGTAGCAGTGATCCAGCGGCGGTAATCTTGATGGTCGACGGGCCCCACAGTCCCCCTGGCTTCGCCCGTGGTGGTGGAGCAGGTGACGGCGGCGACCCTACACAAGGCTACGAAGAGTACCAGCCCGAGCCACTCGACTCTCTGCAAAGAGAGGAACTTCGCCGCAGGAACGAGGATCCCCTGCGCACTCCCATCGCAGGAGAAACCCCCGAGGCTCGTGCCTTGGAGGAGGCGCGTCTGGCCAATTTGGCCGAGCGCACTCGACTGGAGAACCTTCAGCGAGCTCTCGACGAGCGCGCGCGGCAACGAGTTCCCGACAACAGTCGACGTCAACTCTTCCCGCCGACTCAGGTATATCGAACCCCAATTCAGAATTTAGCAGCTGCGACCCGTATAGCAGAGTCCATCCAGCCTTCGCAGTCGGAAGCTGGCAGAGGTTTGCTGCAGATCAGGGATCTGCTCCGGGCAGCAGGAGATCAGAATTCAGCCGTGTCTCAGTCGCGCAACAGAATTCACAGTCGATCCTTCTCTGTGAATACGGTTCAGTCGGCTCATAGCCCCAGATCGCCTCCGCGGCGTGAAGGGCGCGAGAATCGGCGAGATCAATATGGCGACAGACTCGACCGAGATGATAGGCGTCGAGTGCCCTATTCCCCTCCGAGGGGTGGGTCTTACGCTCCTCGGCAGCCAGATGATAGGCGTCAGTACAATACAGGGCGTAGGGTTCCAGACGACCCCAGAGAACCAGGCTTCGACGCGCGATCCATTATCGTGCAAGGGTTGGTTGACTGGAACAGAGCCCATCGAGGTGGACTCGACAGAGATGTACCCACAAGCAGTCGAGTGCATGTTTTTGGTCCTGAATGTTTCAGCAGAGCTATCAGAGCCGCAGTTATCCCTCCTAATTTCAGGTTGGCAACATGAGTCAGCAAGTTCACTGGTGAGTCTAAGCCTGAAACTTGGCTTGAAGACTACCGAGTGGCAGTTCAGATTGGTGGTGGGAACGACGAGGTGGCCATGAAGCATTTGCCCCTCATGTTGGAAGGTTCTGCCAGGGCATGGTTGACTCAGTTACCTCCTAGCAGCATTTACACTTGGGAAGATCTGTCCCGAGTGTTCGTCAGGACGTTTGAAGGAACTTGCAAGCGACTAGCTGGATTGACAGAGTTGCAAGTCTGCGTGCAGAAAACCAATGAGACTCTCAGGGAGTATATTCAGAGGTGGATCACTTTGCACCACACTGTGGAGAATGTGTCCGATCATCAGGCAGTCTGCGCCTTCAAAGACGGCGTCAAGAACAGAGAACTGAGTTTGAAGTTTGGTCGAACCGGTGACATGACCTTGAGTCGGATGATGGAGATTGCTACCAAGTACGCCAACGGCGAAGAAGAAGACCAACTCCGAAGCGGCAAGCACAAGCCGAGTCAGTCGGAAAAAGGAAACACCAGTCGGAAACAGAAGCGGAAGGCTGAACCGGCAGCTCCTGGGGAGGCTCTGGCCGTGACTCAAAGAAAGTTTAAGGGGAAACCAAAAGGATCCTGGAGCCCCAAGAAGGTAAAGGATAAAGAAGGGAACGACGTGATGGATATGCCATGTCACATTCACACGAAGAAAGACGAAGAGGGGAATATCATCTACCCGAAGCACACCACTCGCCAATGTCGACTCCTGATCCAGCAATTTCAGGGAAAACAGTCTAAGGACAAGGAGAAGGAGTCGGACAAGGCCGAAGACAAGGAGGACAGTGAGGGAGGATATCCGCATATCAACTCCACTCTGATGATCTTTGCAGATGTGGAAAGCAGAAGTCGACTGAAAGTGATTAACGGAGAGGTGAACATGGTTGCCCCAGCAAAAGCAAATTATCTGAAGTGGTCTCAAACACCCATCACATTCGACCAATCTGATCACCCAACTCATATTGCCACCCCTGGGAGGCAAGCTTTGGTGGTCGATCCAGTTGTCGAAGGCACTCGACTGACAAAGGTGATGATGGATGATGGAAGTGGGCTGAACTTATTGTATGCGGACACATTGAAAGGTATGGGCATTCCGATGTCCCGACTGAGCACTAGTAACATGAGTTTTCATGGAGTTATACCAGGGAAGAAGGCCGAGTCACTCGGCCAGATAGCTTTGGACGTGGTGTTTGGTGATTCGAAGCATTTTCGCAAAGAAAAGTTGACGTTTGAGGTCGTGGATTTTCAGAGTGCATATCATGCCATTTTGGGGAGACCAGCTTACGCACGGTTCATGGCTCGACCATGCTACGTGTACCTCAAATTGAAGATGCCCGGCCCCAAAGGAGTGATCACTGTCACCGGTGATCGGAAAAAGGCAGAAGAGTGCTTTCAGAAGGGCTCCAAGATCACCGATTCCCAGGTGACAGCGGTCGAGTTCGAAGAATACAAGCAAAACGCAGATCCGAGTGACTTGCTGCGATCCAAGAAGCCCGCCACAGAGTCTGCATTCCAGTCGTCCGGTGAGACAAAGCCTGTTCACATTCACCCGACCGACCCCGAAGCAGCTCCGACCCGCATCTCCACGACACTCGACCCAAAATAGGAAGAAGCGCTCATCCAGTTCCTCCGTGAGAACTGGGACATTTTTGCATGGAAGCCCGCTGACATGCCAGGTGTTCCCAGGGGACTGGCTGAGCATCGCCTAAGAGTCGACTCATCTGCCAAACCAGTCAAAGAGCATCTTCGGCGGTCCGCCGTCCAGAAGAGAAAAGCCATTGGTGAAGAAGTGGCTCGACTGTTGGCGGCAGGATTTATCCGAGAGATATACCACTCCGAGTGGCTCGCTAATGTCGTCATGGTTCCTAAGAAGGACAAGTCGCTCCGAATGTGCATTGATTTCAAGCACATCAACCGGGCCTGCCCGAAAGATCATTTTCCTCTCCCTCACATAGATCAAATTGTTGACTCGACCGCGGGGTGTGAGAGGCTATCTTTTTTAGATGCCTACTCCGGGTACCACCAGATCCGTCTGTACGGACCCGACGAGGTAAAAACAGCTTTGATCACTCCATTCGGGTGCTTCTGCTATATCACCATGCCATTCGGCCTCAAGAATGCCGGAGCCACATTCATGCGAATGATTCAAAAGTGTCTACTCACTCAAATCAGTCGGAATGTGGAAGCTTATATGGATGATATTGTTGTCATGTCACGAAAAGGTTCCGACCTGCTCGCTGACCTCGTCGAAACATTTTCCAACCTCAGAAGGTTTGATATCAAGCTCAATCCATCGAAGTGCACATTTGGAGTTCCTGGTGGCAAGTTACTCGGTTTTCTCGTTTCCGAACGGGGAATCGACGCTAACCCAGAGAAGATTGGCACTATTCTCCGAATGAAACGCCCTGTGCGAGTGCACGATGTCCAGAAGCTTACTGGATGCTTGGCCGCATTAAGTCGATTCATCTCACGGCTCGGTGAAAAGGCATTGCCTCTTTACCGACTGATGAAGAAGACAGACAAGTTCGAGTGGACTCTAGAAGCTGATGGAGCGTTTGCCGAGCTAAAAGCTCTGCTCTCCACCCAGCCGGTGCTTGCTGCTCCAATCAGCAAAGAGCCTCTGTTGCTCTATATCGCAGCCACATGACAAGTCGTCAGTACTGTGCTAACGGTCGAGTGGGAAGAAGAAGGAAAAGCCCTCAAAGTTCAGCACCCAGTGTATTATTTGTCTGAAGTCTTGACTCCATCCAAGCAGAGATATCCTCATTATCAGAAGCTTGTGTATGGAATATACATGACCACAAAGAAGGTTGCTCATTATTTCTCTGATCATTCCATCACAGTCGTCAGCGACGCTCCACTATCAGAGATTTTGCACAACAGGGATGCAACTGGTCGAGTGGCCAAATGGGCGATTGAACTTCTTCCCCTTGATATCAAGTTTGAGGCAAAGAAAGCCATTAAGTCCCAGGCAATAGCAGATTTCCTTGCCGAGTGGATTGAACAGCAGCAGCCGACTGAAGTTCACTCGGAGCATTGGACCATGTTTTTTGATGGCTCTAAGATGTTGAATGGTTCCGGTGCTGGGGTTGTCCTGGTTTCCCCCAGAGGAGATAAGCTCATATATGTGCTCCAGATTCACTTTGATTCCTCCAACAATGAGGCAGAATATGAGGCCCTCTTATATGGGTTGCGCATGGCCATTTCACTCGGCGTCCGTCGCCTGATGGTCTATGGCGACTCGGATTTAGTGGTCAATCAGGTGATGAAAGAGTGGGACGTGAGAAGCCCAGCCATGACTGGATACTGCAGTGTAGTGAGGAAGCTGGAAAAGAAGTTCGAGGGGTTGGAACTCCACCATATACCCCGACTGAAAAATCAAGCAGCTGATGATCTAGCAAAGATAGGTTCCAAGAGAGAAGCCATTCCGAGTGGTGTGTTCTTGGAGCATATACACACTCCGTCAGTCAAAGAAGATCCTTTCACCGAAGAAACTCCACATCCCAAGAGTGCCACAGATCCGACTGAAGTTGAAGTCCCAGCGGTGGTCGACTTGATCATGGAGGCTTTGGTGGTCATTCCCGACTGGACGATTCCGTATGTCGCATATATCCTGAGAAAAGAGCTTCCGGAGGATGAGGAAGAGGCTCGACAGATCGTCCGTCGATCTAAGGCCTTTACCGTAATCAAAGGACAATTATACAGAGAAAGCGCGACTGGAGTTGGTCAGAAGTGCATAACACCAGAAGAAGGTCGACTCATCCTCAATGATATTCACTCGGGGACCTGTGGTCATCATGCGTCCTCTCGGACCATCGTGGCCAAAGCATACCGAGCCAGATTTTACTGGCCAAAGGCGAATGAGATGGCAAAAGAGATAGTGGATAAGTGCGAGGGATGTCAATTCTACTCGAATATGTCACACAAGCCTGCGTCAGCTCTGAAGACCATCCCACTCGTCTGGCCTTTCGCAGTATGGGGATTGGACATGGTCGGTCCTTTGAGGACAGGACGAAGTGGCTTCACGCATGTACTGGTGGCAGTCGACAAGTTCACCAAGTGGATCGAGGCTAAACCAATCAAGAGCCTTGACACCGGTACTGCTGTTAGCTTCATCAGGGAACTAATATTCAGATATGGAGTCCCGCACAGCATCATTACGGATAATGGGTCGAACTTTGACTCGGAGGAATTCAGAGATTTCTGCAGCTCCCAAGGCACACGGGTCGACTACGCTTCAGTCGCCCATCCGCAGTCGAATGGACAAGCAGAGCGAGCTAATGGACTGATTCTTAAGGGATTGAAGCCTCGACTGATGCGTGATCTCAAACACGCGGCTGGAGCTTGGGTCGACGAACTTCCCTCAGTACTTTGGGGACTGCGGACCACACCTAATCAGTCGACCGGAAGAACTCCATTCTTCTTGGTCTACGGAGCCGAAGCAGTCTTGCCGAGTGATCTCCTCCACAATGCTCCTCGAGTAGAAATCTACAACGAAGCAGAGGCTGAACAAGCGCGGCAGGACGCAGTCGACCTTTTAGAAGAAGAAAGGGAGATGGCTCTGATCCGATCGACCATCTACCAACAAGATTTGCGTCGTTTCCACGCCAGAAATGTGAGAGGTCGAGCCTTCCAAGAAGGGGATTTGGTTCTCCGAGTGGATCAGCACAAGCCACACAAGCTTGCTCCTTCTTGGGAAGGCCCCTTCATCGTCACCAAGGTCCTCCACAATGGGGCGTACCGTCTTTACAACGTCGAGCATAATATTGACGAACCCCGAGCTTGGAACGCGGAGCTACTCCGCCCATTCTACACTTAAGTTTTATCACTCGGATGAGTTGCAATAAAGTACTTTTGTAGTTCATGGACCTCAAAATAATAGTGTCATAGTCCCTCCATACTTTCTGTCACTTTTTATTTTTGTCCACATAAAATTCCCCCTCAGTGGGTGACTTAGCCGCGAATCCGTTTCGCCTAAGTTATAAAAATCCTACCGAGTGAAGAGCAACCCTCTCACTCGGGGGCTTAGCTGCAGCCCTGCGCTCGCCTAAGTTATAAAAATCCTACCGAGTGAAGAGCAACCCTCTCACTCGGGGGCTTAGCTGCAGCCCTGCGCTCGCCTAAGTTATAAAAATCCTACCGAGTGAAGAGCAACCCTCTCACTCGGGGGCTCAGCTGCAGCCCTGCGCTCGCCTAAGTTATAAAAATCCTACCGAGTGAAGAGCAACCCTCTCACTCGGGGGCTTAGCTGCAGCCCTGCGCTCGCCTAAGTTATAAAAATCCAACCGAGTGAGGAGCAACCCTCTCACTC